>NW_027271919.1:1357500-1577356 GCF_040938485.1 Diadema antillarum
ACTGGAAAGACAAATGAATGAATGAATGAATGAATAAATAAATGAATAAATGAATAAATAAATAAATAAGAAATAAATAAACAAAAAATGTCTTACACTCTCCAAAAGAAGTCAACTCCTGACCAGGGCAACATCCAAGATGTCTCGAAACAAGGTGGCAACTTATTCTCCCGAATCTCACCGAGACGTTGCCAGAACGTGATATTGGAAATAAAATTCCATTTGAATGGAATTGAAAGTCGTCGCGACGATTCTGAGATGGCTGAGATCATGGAGGCGTCTCGGAAACGTCACAGAGAAATTAGTCTCTAGACTAAGAAGGAATCATGAGAAACATCGCGGAGACGTCTTCGAGATAAGCTGGAAACTGGACATTGTCTCCGTAAAATTCGAGTATAATTAATTGAACCTTTTGTGACTCCCTGGAGACCATACCAGCCTCAAGCAGACGTCGAGGAGACGTCTCCGCTACCTAAAGAGACTAAAGTCGCCACCAAGTTACCACCAGGTCGCCAGATAGGCTACCTACTTTCAGAAGCCGAATTGCAGGCTCAGGTGATGGCGAGCTAGCGCCAGCTTTAACAAGCTTTAACTCGCATAAACTCGAGTGAAAAAAATTCCTTTCAATTTTATAGCCGATTTGTAATGGCGAGACGCGGCGAGTTACGGCTAGTCGACTATAAGAAAAGGAAGCATTCGGAAGCTCGATCTTCACGTAACTCGAGACGACTCGCTACAATTCGACACAGTTCGGTTTATTTAAACTCGGCACGACTCTGCTTGAAGTCGCGAGCAAGTCCTCAGTTTTTGAACATATTCAAAAGCTTTATCAGCTCGTTGCAACTTGCTGCAACTCATACTAAACTTGTAATACACTCGCATTACTAGTGACAAGCTCGAGATGTATTGTTTGTTAAGACAATAATGTACGTGTGTGTGTGTGTGTGTGTGTGTGTGTGTGTGTGTGTGTTGGTTAATGTGTCCTGCATTCCCTGCATGATAATGAACAGAAACTGATTTGAATTCAACTGCTGTAATAAATAATGTTCGTATGCCTTTCAGTGACAAATCACAAGATAAGATGCATGTCGATCCTCCCCTCTCTATTATTGTAGCTCTTGCCGATGAGTTCAACCCGATTGTAGTCGAAAACTGTCGGAAGACAGGTACTGACAGATGTGTTTACTACATCGACCCATCCGAATCAACGATTCACCTGAAATGTCAAGTGATTGGTGTGCGGCCAGCAGTAAACTTGGCATGGATCGACGCCCTCACCGGCGAAGTGATACTAGCGGGAAAAACTAATAGGACGCTGGACTGGGAGACGGGACTAACAACTGTGTACCGAGTTACCCAAGTAAGGAGCAACTTGTTCTTATCATTTACACATTTTATGTTCGCACGTCTGTGTAATTGAGTACAATATAATCCTTTTATCTTAAAAGGCAGCGTAACAACTTACCTGCCTCAAATTGCAGTTACACCAGCTTTAGAGTTAAGGATAAACAGAACACAAACGTTTTGCTTAACATCTGTGATTGATGTAGACAATAATAGTGCCTACACCTCACTGTCAGAATGTCAATAGTGGAAATGTCATTATCTTCACAATCTCCTCTTTGTCATTAAGCAAATTATAATGATATATTTGTTTTCTTCTAAATCAACGAGATTGGACGCTTTTCGAACAATATGTTATGCTTTTACAAAGTTAACGGTAGTCTGAACATATCTTGAAATTTATTTTGCAGGTATCCATATCAGACATCGGCAAGGATCGGATGTGCCAAGCAAACGGAGAAGCAGTTGGAGGGATGTCCAATCTAACAGTCTATCTATTGAAGGAACCCCAAGGTATTTATCGCGTTATCTTGCAATGGTTTCCAAAGCCAGACTAGTATGGCTTCCGGTTATTCGAGTCGCTCTTGCAATCAATAATTGAAAAGTTGTGAGATGACTCTTATCATTGATGTTGATGAAACATTACATGTGGAGTTTTGAAATTTGTCAATTATTTATTTACGACTGAAATGAACAGGATAAAAAAAAATCGCGTGCTCTGTTCATCTGATGATACTTTATTAATCAGAGTGAACTTGACCTTGCTGTTGGGATGGCACTTTATCCAAAGCTACCCCTGAAACCGAAACCAGGGTTGAGTGCGTGACTTCAGATAGCAGAGGGATGTCATACTGCCTAAAGACTAGTTTGTAGCTAAGCGACGCTTAAAGGGACTGTTCAGTGCTGGTTGAGGTGAGGATTCATGTGTTGAACATTCTTAAGTGAGATAATGAGAAACCTCTTATGAAATATGAAAGAGCATGTAATTTTAAGAAGGATTCAACGTTTATTTGATGAAACATTGGTTTTCAAATGGCTGAGATATCCAAAAAGGTGATAATAATAAAAGGCGACAGGCCACAACTTTATTTGATCTCTTTGTTTCACAATGTTTTTGGATATCTCAGCCATTTCAAAACCGATTTTCATCAAATCAATTCTTGATACCCCTTAGAATTGCATGCTCTTTGACATGTCATAGAGTGGTTTCTGAATATCTCGCAAAACGTTAAAGGCTAGATCCTCACCTCGACCAGAACTGTACACACCCTTTAATGTATACATTTTAGGGGGCGTTTATAGGAGCTTTTGTACCGTGTATTGGATATTTAAAGGTTAAAAACTCGTTTAAATGAGATCCTAGGTAGATCGCAGCGCCCTATGATAGGGTGATACTTGCATTCAAAGTAGTAAGTAAAGTAAGTTTCATGATTATTCAAATTGTGTCAACTGGAATTACATTAAATGACACTTCAGGTTGAAGATTACTTAATAATACTAACAAATTGCATTCTGCAGACTTGAAAACGTGTTTTGTAAGAACATGCTGGTTTAATAAAACACTACATTTACTAGTAATACTCCAAAGTATAGAAAGTGCTCCGAGAAGGTGAAACTAATGAATTCCCTTGTTTGCAACAATGATGAGATAAGTGAGGTGTTTATTTTACTAATGTCATGATTGCATTTTGTGTGTGTATGTGTGTGTATGTTTTGTAGCAAATCTCTCCCGGGAAAATGTGTTCACTGAAATTTTGAAAAAAAATAATACGTCTGAAAAAGGAAGATTTATGTTTAAGTAATGATATTAGATAGCAAGAATTTCTTGGAATTTCTTAACAATTTGACTTTTCACTAGTGTTGATATGTATGTGGTATTTTTAGTCGTAAAATCTGGTTTGCCCAGATGACGAAGCCAACTTATTTGAAGTATATAAGGTGTGCCAGCAAGCAAAGAATATTGTAAAGGTTTGTACTCCGTAAATGCATGCACTAATAATACGATTTTCAAGGGTTTTCTGTGATGAGGAATCTTTTCGTGACATCAGATTAAATACACAGTAGCATAATGAGTTAATTTGCATAATCATGTACAAAAGTTCAGCAGATGCTAGCCCATATGCCATGTACATGTCCCGCAAAAGGTAAGTACAAGGCTTTTTGTTGCTTCATGTTAAAGATATGTATAAAAGGGACTGCACAGTACTGGTTGAGGTGGGGATTCATGTTTTGAACATTCCTAAGTGAGATAATGAGAAACCTCTTACGAAATATTAAAGAGCATGTAATTTTAAGAAGGATTCAACGTTTATTTGATGAAAATTGGTTTTCAAATGGCTGAGATATCCAAAAAAGTGATAATAATAAAAGGCGACAGGCCATGCCTTTTACTAGGATCTCTTTGTTTCACCGTGTTTTTGGATATCGCAGCCATTTCAAAACCGATTTTCATCAAATAAACTTTTGATGCACCTTAGAATTGCATGCTGTTTGACATCTCATAGAGTGGTTTCTGAATATCTCGCAAAACGTTAAAAGCTAAATCCTCAACTCAACAAGAACTGTTCACACCCTTTAAAGTAAATTGATATTGGTTGCTTACTTGCGACCTTGGCAACCTTGGGCAAAAACGAAAAACCTGTATTTAATAACATTTCCTTGTCTTAAAAGCTGAACTGGTACAACATCAGAATGTCACAGCAATTGCAGTGGCAACTTTGTTGTCAGTTTTCGTCCTTGTGGTGGTGGTTGCGGCAGTAATAGGCTGGTTCATCGGTCGAGGTAAGTACTGGACGAAGACGGACAGGGCAGATAGAACACTGCTTTAAAAAATCTTCAAAAAGTTGCTGGATAAGGTGTGAAAGTGTGTAATCCAAGGAAGCCCGCGTCAAATAACCCTCCACCCAAAAACCCTTCTTTTTCTAAAAACTCAGAACTTTTAAACTTTGATAATTTTTCAGAGAATGCTTAAAACAAATAAAAAATGATAAGTTTGACAGGTTTCACGGATTTTTGAATCCTCACATTAAATCAAGTCGGGCGACTTTTTGTTTTGTTTTGGTGATTCATCGTAACAGATGCTGTCTTAATGGTCTCCATATATTATGTAGAGAAATTCTGAAAAATAACTTGCTGGTATTATCATAATAGTAATGAGCATATGGAAACCAACAATTACCTCAAAAGTATGAAGGCAAGCGCACCAATAATAATGTATATCATATCCAGACACCAACCCCATATGTCTAAAAACAGAATCAATCTTGCTTCTAATTCATCCAGTGCGAGAAGGGGAAGTGTTCAATGGTTGTAGCTAGTTCAAAGTAATTAGTAGACAAGTTTTCGGTTTTTAATGTCTTACACCATATTGAGGCTTTCATCGGGTCCCTAAGTCTCTGCCCCCTCCAGTATGCTTTATTTATAAATGTGTCATGTACTTGCCAGAACTTTCGCAAATGTCAAACATTTTCATCATTATAAGCAATAGGCCTGTGTGAATTGCAAACTCTCATAAATTCTCAGGCATCGGAAATATTTAGAAATTTGATATCTTATAAATACACATAACAAACATTATTTCGTTAACTTGTTTCGTCAATCAAAGTATCCAATTATGATAAGGCCTACACACTTTGAATGTGAGTCATACGTGGAATACATGAAACTATACATTTTAGTATTGCAGGTCCTGAAAAAGAAGTCAAAAGATGAACATGATGAAGGGGAAGATATTCCTCTAAAATCTCCCAGAACGACAGCCGAGATAGGTAAGTCTCAACATATTCCATGCGACGTAAAAAGATTTTTTTTTTAGAAGAAAAATAAAAATCATGTCTGGCAACATGTATTTTCCATCCAACTCCAAGCGTCCTGTCTTAATTCAAAGGAATGTAACGTACAGTTTCGGTTAGAATTTGCTTCCAGTACATCGAAAGGGTCTCTCAAAAAACTTACCTTACTGATGCGATTTGCCGGGATGATGAATTGTTTTTGAGTATTTTGAGATCAAATTTGTAGAATGATTTTGATCATAGTAGACAACTTGTATTCTGAGAAGAGCCTCCCCATTAGCCCCGCGTTCAGCATTGTGGAAAGGTAGAACGTAAAGTGATGATCGATCGTGTACTTGCAATCGTATCTTCCAACAAGCTGCATGCATTTCACTCTAGCGCAGAAAATGTATGGATATCGCTGAGGTCCAATTTATCCATTAACAATATTCGATTACGAAAAATTACGCAGCAACCATGATGAGGTATGCTCTGAGAATTTGGATTTCCGGTCAGCCTTCTCAGCGAACATTTCGGACTTTCGTCCTACCCAAATGAAATCGTGTTATTGCAGCATTATTTCACATATTTAGACAGTTTAGAGTAATAATCGATGGTTCTGCTGGCATGCTAGAACAATAGTTTGGCTTCGAAGGTCTTCTGCTTGATGAAGCGGGTTCGGTCCTTGTCAGAGTCCTTGAATAGACTGCTCGCGAGGAGTTGCTTTAAAAGCCAATGAGTTTGCCGTTACAGGGCATTGTGTTGGTCTGTGACTTGTGCCTATGAGCCGGTTGAAGTTTTTCAGAGCAGCCAACTAGGGTCGGGGAAGTTGATGCCTTGGACTGCTTCCACCCAACTAGGTCTAGGTATTCTGAACTAACCCGTTGAGGACAGGTTAATTTTGCTGAAACACGTAATTCCAACAAACATTTGCCCGAGTATACTCAGGACTAGTCCTCAACTGGCTAGTGTCTCTTTGGCTTCCTTTTTACCAGATTCAGAATGCAGGTATCCCACACCTTATTCCAATTTGGCATGTGCCAGTGGTGGAAGGCGCGAGGTATGACTTTCTTTTGCTAAACTGATGATGAGTTGGCAAAAGGCTGAGAAGGCAAGGTCGAAGTCGGAGGTGATTGGTGGGCAAGAACTGTCCCCGATTCCAGCGGGTTTGTGAAGTGTAGATGGTCCCATCTATAGCCTTGTGGAAGTTCCATCTCTTTACTCGTTCCGGTAGTAATGTGGCTCGACTTGGTTGACTGGGGGAATTAGCGGTAACCTGTTTTGGGACCTGGGAGAGGGATCCGGGATAATGCTGTCAGGTGAAGGACCAATGAATTTTGAAAATGCAAGATGAATATTAGAGGTGATGTTCCACCTTCAGGAATGGAAGTTGTATGGTTGCATGGGCACGGCACCGGATTCTGAAGCCTTTAGTTGTCGAGAGTGATTCTGTCAATGCAGGATTAGATAACGTGTAGTCTCAGGCGGTGTTGCACCAAATTAAGTCACCGGCGTACAAGCAGGGAGCAGGGTGAGATAAAGGCAGAAGTGGTATCTATAAAGAAATATTTGATTGGTAATTAATAAATGTCATGCCTTCAGTTTGATGGCTGTCCGTTCCGCAAAAAAGTCTGGAAGGGAGGTGGCAGTCGCTTTCCCATAGACCTACTGAGTTCCTGTCAGAGGTGGCTTTCCAGTGGATGTCACTCCCTATGCTATTGCCGGAGCTATAACCAGGTTTTTCTTTTGTTTGTTTGTTTCTTTTTTTTTCAAATCTGGAGCTGCAGCCCGTATGGTTTTCTTGAAGAAGGGTTGCCGTAAGTGTTTGAAAATAGATATCTTGGGTTTTGGAAGACTGTCCAAATCCAATTGCAGCATAGTGACAACACTCTTATGACATCTTTCGATGCCAGTCATGAGAAAAATACGTGTTCTGAGTTGCCACCCGGGTACATACTTTAAGCGCGTGTAAATTTTAGCTGTATTAATGAGATGGGTGTTGCTAAGGTTGTTGTCGTTTGCCTGACGTGCCAGGTAATCAGGGCTTATTACGAAAACCTGGGCCCGTAGAACAAAGAGGTGAAATTGTTTCTTTGAATAAAATTGCACTGTTTGTTCCTTGGGAAAAATATGGGTTGGTCGAGGGATCAGAACCGCAGACCAGGCAAACTGGTTAGTCTTTCTTACAGACACCAAATCCCGAAGATGTGCAAGCAGCTTCCAAGCCAGGTAAAACTCTCTGTCATTGGCCTTTAAGGGTTAAGCTTAGAAGCTTCACTGTAAGACAAAATATGTATGAATTTTACATCTTTTCGCTTCTTAGTCAGTCATTGTACGGATCAAACTTTATCAAAAACAATGAAGAATGTACGATTAGTGCTAAAATGTATTCATATGTCTTGACTCTAATTAGTCCACTTTCTCTTTTGAGATCAATAACATACTTGTTTCTTTAAAATAATATGTTCTACTCAGAGGAAAAGAGGGAGATTATCAGAGACTATACACCCGGGATGTTTTCCGTTCTCAATATCCCTGATGATGTGGTACTTCCAAGGCGGGTCAAACTCTCTGTCATTGGTCCAACGGGATCTGGGAAGTCCTTATTTATAAGGTCGCTGAATTACGTCATCAGTGGTAAGTGAAGTCTCTGATCTTCAGCTCTGCGAATGCGCACTTTGCAAAGCCTTTATAGCAATGGTCAATAGACGGTCATGAGTGCGATGGTGCAATATTTCGCACGGGGTGAAAGAAAGAGGCGCTCTATTCAATGTGGCGGTCGGTGCCGAGTTGAAAAGTCATTAAAAAAACCCTATAAACTGTTTCTTTTGTATAACTACTCGGACACCATATAATATGGTCCACACAAATTCTTGAATGTAATACAGAAATTACAACCATTTTTCTTTTTTCGTGAGAGGCGAATAGGTGGCACACAGTAAACAGTCAATCGTATGCGGAAGTGACGGGTTGAAGTTGTTGACAGAGTAACTGAATACGCGCTTAAATATTAAAATGTTTTAGTGGTGCAAAAACTACGAGTTGATCATGAGTTGATCCGGTAGTCAATATAAATTGGTGACGTCAAATGTAATATAAATATAAATTTTGCCGTTCATTTTTGCTCAAACGAAATTGCACGACTCAATAGCGACAACGTAAAGAGTTTGTGAAGTTCTAAGAGAAAACTGTCAAGAAGAAAATTTATATCTTTATGTGACATAAACACATCGACGTCGTCAGCAAAACGAATTAATTGCAATAATTGAGAAACATTGGAAATATTATTCCTGTACAATCAAGCGCAATGGGCGGTGAGTTGGCTCAGTCGGTAGCGCGTCTACCTCACGATCACGCGGCCCGGGTTCGAACCCGAGTCTGGACTGAGCAATGTTGTGTGTAAGCATAGCGTCCCCTCTAGCAAGAGGCAAAACACTCTGTCCCTCGGATAGGACATAAAATGGAGGTCCCGTGTATGAAAGAGTAACAACTCATGCACGTAAAAGACCCCGCTTCATTCATTAAATCGCAAAGAGCAGGGTGTTTAACCCGGCGAAGTGGTCCCACCTCACACCCAACTGGACCCCACGGAAGACCAGCTTAACGTAGCTGAATATGGGCTATCCAGCCATCTTCTCAGATGGAAAATGAATCAAACAAAATCAAACAAAAATCAAAGCAAGGATGGAATCCTAGATTATAACACGTGTCACTGTAAGATATTGAAATTGCAACCATTATTAAGACACTATACCATGGCAGTACAGTTTTTGCAAAAGAATATGATTGTCAAGAGAATCAAATGTTTCATCAGATGTCTAAGACCGAACCATTCTCATTTTCTCACGTAAAAGAAACAAAACACAAGGCTAAAAGAGATTTGTTGATAGCTCAGTTACACATATCTTTTGATGTGCCTCATATATATTCGTCAGAATATTTGGCAAAATAGACAGATGTGACATAGGAACAACACTACAATGGAATCCTATTCATCTAGAAAACAGCTTGAACCTCTATCATAACCTGGACTTTTGTTTTGGACTGCTGACTACATGCCCTTGTATGTAGAGAGTGCTGTAAAGTATGCAGAATTATTTTTCCCTTTCATATTTTTCATGGTTATTATTTTGCCCTGATTACAATTAGATGCAGCTCTGTGGCTGATTTCATGGATAACATGCTTGTTTTTGCACTTATAGGTATGATTTGGAACCGACAAGCCAGTTTACTAATTCCAATTTGTTTCTTATGTTGCCCGATACAGATGTATAATCTTCATTGCAATATTCTTTCTTGGCTCTTAAATTCAAAATTACATTTGTTTTTTTACATAAGGTTCTCGGCACATTATGTACTTCATATTTTGTTTATCAGATAATTCGGTCTGGAATTTGCACTTTGCATTCAAACTTCCTCAATGCTTTCGTTGAACCAAGATTCATATCGATATTTCTTATTTACTGTCAATACACATTAGTTTTGTAAAAGATCTATACTTATAATTTGGTTTGTTCGAATGACAATCCACGATAAACTTATTTTCTGGATAAATCAAAGACAACCCCATCTGGTAAATTTACTTCTAATGATCACTGTAAGTTAAAATAAGAGCGTTGATGTGAGACTGCTCTATCAGTTACAATGTCATAACGTGTGGGACTGTGAATGAGTTGAAATCACAGAATTTGTCAGACATCCCCCAAATTCATAGCTCTTGATATAGGCATGATAAAGTCCAGGTTATAATTACCTAACCAAAGCCTTATTCACAATCCGAAAATATCCTTACAATACACATTCTTATTTGGAAGCCAATAATCAAAATAAGATCCAACTGCTGTAATACAAGGAAGTTCAGTTTCACTCAAAAAGGACTCTTTATTATACTGCAAGTTTGTATCTAGTTTTGCGGTTACGTTGTTAATATTAATCATGCTTATATCTTTACAATTTGCGGATTCCAAGCAAGGATGAAACCAAGCAAAAGCACACAATGTAAACAAAATGCAGATTGTGGGTCGTGCCAACAATGTATAGGTTTATATGAAGAGTTTGTTCGCAAAAACCGATAAGTCCATTTTTGAAGATTTTGAAGTACGGTCTCTGTCATAAAGTACAAAATAATACCTTTTAAATGATATTTTGGTCACTACATATAAAGGTACATTTTTGAAGTTATGATCAAAAGAAGAAAACAATTTCTTATTATTCTTTTTGTTTTTTGACCTTTAATCGCAAATATCTCCATTTGACAAATATGGACTTATCGGTTTTTGCGAACAAACTCTGCATATGCTGCAATGCACGAACGTACGCGTACATTTCAGTGTATAGAATGCAGAAGTCCAAACCTCATCAGCAAGACGTTTAACAATTGTGTGAAAAAAAGAATATAAAGAATGTGGAGTAGCAGCTGAGTAAAACTTATTTACCAGTACTTAATGAAGATAGGTTCCTCTACACAATCCATCTCATTTAAAGATTAGTCCAGTTTTCTCATCTGATACTGAGAGACTATGCTTCGTCATAGATTTATCACCTTGAACACATGAAAATGAGTTCAATTTTTCAGTAATAAAAAGGACTTATAGTCTTTTTTTTTCTTAGACAAGACGTCAGAGTGGAAATTGAGAAAAAAACCCCACAAAAAAACACAAAAACAAACATGATATGTGATATTTGCGAATCAGTAAGGACTACAGTGACACAAAATGTTCTACTTTGACATGCTAAGACATTGAAGACTTCTTGCGTTTTGTACTTTTTCGTAAAATCAATTTTCATTACGTTTCTCAAGGCAACTTAGTTCCCGGAGGTCAGGGGCCGATTTTACTATACTTTTCTATAGTAAACAAAGCAGTATAAATTACTAAAATTCTCCTCTCCGTTGTGGAAAACGGAAACTACTACGAAGCACTTGATCTTCTTTAATGCTATTCTTTGTGATTGTGCCGCAGGAACTTTTACAATGTCTTTTGAGGATGCTGGCAAACTGACATCCGGAGGGGTTACCCTGGAGACCGAGTCATACAAGATCACTGAATCTATCATTGTCGAGGAGATCCGAGGACTTAACTATCTCGATGCAGAGTGCATTCCTGACTTGTTTAAGACCCTCAGTAAGTCCATGAATTAGGTCAATGTCATTTGGACTAACCCAACATATTATTGACTGAGTATCTCCTTTAATAACAAATAAACTCGATGAACCATTTTCGAATCTGCATGTCAGTAAATATTTTAGTTTACAATTAAAAAAGAATGAAAGAAATAATATTCAGATGACAAACTGTTGAAAGAACTTGACAATGATTGCGTGTTTCTTTTATTTTTGAGAAGTGCATAAAATATATAATTTTAATAACAAATGCTCAAACTCTGAAATAAACTGTAAGACATTCAGAATAAAAACTTCTCTAAAATTAATTATCCGTCTGTATAATTTTATTATTTCTTCCAACTTCGGCATCTGTGAAGGAGACAGAGGGGTACATTGCCCGATATTTATGTACAAGTGAGTATGATATTTTTGCTTCATGCATTTATTTTTCAAGTTAAGCTGTAACATACGTTTTGTGTTATATTTTCATATCCACCTCTGCAAGTGTAATACCCAACAATAACTTTGTATTTTTCATTTCAGACGGTAATAGCCACGTACAGACGACATTTCATGAAGCAGATAAAATATCATAGCAATTGATTTACGCTAGTATAATTAGAGTAGATACAAAGCACTTTAGAGCAAAATAACTGGAATTATTATCGAAAGCAAAGAAGCATGTTTGTCTAAAATATGAACAAAGGTCTAAGCGTAGAAGGTATTGCTACGTGAAAGAGTCAGGTTTGGCCACTATGGGAGTTAAGTTAGAAAGCTTTATTATAATCGCATGATCGTCAAATGTATTCTACTCAACTAGCAAAAAAATTGTTTGACATCAATCAGTATGACCTTTTTGTAAAATCTTTGAAGACACAAAGTTTCTTAGGAATGATTTGTGGAACTTTAGAAACATGACAACAGCGAGATCATTATCATAACCCTTTTACCTGTAAATCCTTCATACTCCAATGTGATTGTATCTCCCCAGTCATACTATAATGTTCAAGACTTTTAGCTGTCTTCGGCCGATTGCCCCACTGAACAAATTTCTTTCCAAGCTCACCACCTGGAATCGTAAGATATTTGGTAAGTACTATTCATCTTGATATAACTATTAATTTTCATGATTTGCTACAATTCAGATCGGAATTAAGGAAAAAAAAACAAAGATCCGTTCAGATCGCAAGCAAAACGGTAGGCCCTTACACATATTCCTTGAAATGGTGCCCATTGCATAACCAACACGATTCAGTCCCTAACTGCAGATGAGAATATTCAACAAGACCTCCAAATCAAACTTGTCTCATTTGTGCTTCCATAATTGTATTGACTAACATAATAGGTTATTGAGGTACAATTTCCTTAATTAATAAGCATGGTTGCTTCGCGTTTTGAAGAGCTTTGAAACATTGTGTACAAAGCTATTCAAAAGGGGCCTATGGGGAGCTGAACAAAATAAAATGATAGGACTCTATAAAAGTGATAATTACACAAAAATCACATCAGATTAGAAACCAAACATTATTTTTATAACGTGAATAACGGAATGTCCACTATCGAAACGACTGAAAATATTACAATCGAAAATTTGACCGAAAATCGGGTTATACGACGGTACGGATGACTGCCGACAAATGGTATTAGTCCAATAATCATTTTCGTAATCGTCTCTTCAATGCATTACCTATTACTGCACAAACGAAAATATCACAATCAAGAAGCTGGCGATTATCAGCCCAATGATCGCAGCAACTTCGATGGTAGAACAGATTTGTTTTATAATAGTACATCACATAAAAAAGGCGGTGCGTTCTTCAGCGGCTGTCTAAAACTTGTAGCGCGGTAGCAGTACAAGTGGGAAGCATTCAGTTGACGACTTTATCGTTTTCACAAATGACATCATCATTTTCCCCGCCACCATCACTGTACCAATGCCCGACATGCTTGCTAAGGTATTGGTAACGCCATCATTACCTACGATTACTATACTATGTGAGACTCAAAATCGTAAGTTAAAGCATTGACATGTAGTCGTTTTTAAGTGGTTAACGGATTGTAACCTATTGGTACATTGTCTATTTCAGGAAGTCATCCGGTAATAGTGTTCACCAAACTTGACAAAACGCAGAGCGGGATGGATAGTATCAAAGATGAAGCCAGAGCGGTCGGCGCCTTTGATGACAAACTCTTCTTCATCGAAAATTTTACCAATGAACTGGAACACGACGATGAGGATCTGGAGAAAAGAATGATAAAATTTCTTACCGTATTTCGCAAGCTTCTGGACTTTGCCGATGACAATCTCGTTCAGTACGCATGTGAGCCAGATGACCCCAACGCGTATGACGTTGTCACGGATGGTAAAGGCAGCGAAGAAGGAATCCAAACTGAGTCCCTGGTATAAGGGGGTCAAACTAGTCTAAGTGAATTCATTTCTGAAATCCTTAAACTCGATATCTCATAACACTGCCAAGTGAATGATTACAGTATCCAATTCGATTTTGTACTTTCCAATTTGGTAGAATTGGGACTCGTAAATTTGTAAGGAAAATGCCAAGTAATGAGAACGTTCAGTCTTTGCTATTTGATTATTTGATCTAAACAAACACTATGACACGGTAAATTTTCAAGGAAAATGCAAGAAAAAAAAGGAAAAATGTAACAGCAATGGCAGCCATTTTTTCACAAAATGACTGCCAAATATGTTTTGTTTTTATTTTAAGATTTGCACTGTCAGAAGAAGACAATGAACTGATGTAAGCAAGTTTACAATTACATTCAAAGAAATTCAGATATTGAACCATCATAAGCTGTATCCTATACGGGAGCTGGAGCGGGAGTTTTTCCAAATTTTTATATGCAATTCGAGAATCTGTGCAAAATTTGCAATTTTTTTAGTCAAGAAGTATAAGAAAAATCAATATCCATGGACATTGTTTGTGGATAAGACAGGGGATCTTTTACCTCTTGATCCACGTGTTCTTTTTTATGTGTGTAAGTCCATGGAAGTGGACTAAAAGGGTAGGGTGTATCGCCTTCCACATGACGGAACTATTGCTTCTTCAAAATTGATATTCAGCGAATGTGCACTTTGGTTGGCATATTTTGAAAAAAATATAAGAAAAATAAACACACGGGGACAATCGCAAATGACTACATAATTACTTCTTGTTCCTTCCGTGTGTCTTTCCACTGTATACTAAGTCCAAAGAGGTGTGCCGAAGGGGGAGGGTGTGAGAGGGGGCATCCCTCTCCCACATGAGCTATGAATATTGACGGCAATGGTGGTATATTAAGTTTGACCATTTTAAGTTTGACCCTTGAATTTGATACATGGGACTATATGACTTAGACGTACTTGAAAAGAATGTTACTTGATGAACGTTTACAAGACCTGAATTTAAAAAAAAAGTTTTTCAGTTTAGAAAAGAAGTGATTGCATTTGTTATAAACAGGAAAAAATATGTTAAACAGGTATACTGTTAGCCTTCAACAACGACATGCTATAATCAGAATCAATTTGAATACATGAGTTATTTTGAACTATTAACCAACAAACAAACCATTTTTCGTTGTCCCTCAATGATTTATTTGCATATGTATGAAGGTTGTGTACCCGCAGTACTTTTGCGTTCTCCTTCTGCAAACAGCAAATTTTCAGACTGTTTTGAAGCATATGACTTCCATAACCTTTGTGGACACTGTTAATGTTGGCTCAATATCTTAATTCCTTTGAATGTAATCGTCAACTTGTATGCAAATTTTTCTTCTCTTCCTTTGTCATTCAGTGATAAAAACACTACTACGGGGGCCATTTTTAAATACAACTGCCGTGGTCGTTGAGGCTGCCCTTTGGGATGGCCTTGCATATCAATTCATTTTGAACATGATTTTTCGATATGTGGAAAAAAAAATCATAGATTTTTCTTTCTGAAATTAGCAAATCAATAAGCAGTCGAAATGTAATGCGAGCGATAATGTGTAATTGCAATAATTTGTGGGTCTGAAAGGTACACATCCATAATCTTGCCAACAGCATTTTTCTATATAAATTCTGCGTTTTTGTTGTTTAAAAAAGAAGTATCTTGTGTTACAGTGAATAATATTGTAATATAAGTGTGTTATCATGTATTATCTGAGAAACAGTTATATGCTACTTATGGTTTCTCGGGCTCTAACAGTTTAGAGTACATGGTCATTGTTCAGTTTATAACAGTACTGGAATGTACAATCATTCCGTTTCCATGGTTGTAAAAGGGGAAAACGCTGAACAGTAAACATCAATGTAGTGTGTTTTCTTTGTAAATTGTATATAGAATGTGTACATACGTCATTGCAAATTTGACTGTGCTGGCACTCTTGGCCGACAAGAATGTTACCACGTAAATATGTACCAATGCATTCCGTTTTCTCTCTCGTTTTTTTTTAACTTCTATGTAACCAAGTATTGTACGACTAATAACACAATCCTGCAGGTGTTTGTCAACATGCTAAACACCTAACACCTTTCGCTCCGACGACAGGTAAAGTATTGCCATTGGAAGAAGTATTCATACGTAGAATAAGAAAGTAATTAGATTTCAAAGTTCCGCATTTAACTCTCTACCTTGATTTGATTTATTCACAGAATACATAAATACAAATATGGATACAGTAAACATGCATGCTTATGAAATGGAATAATCGCTAATTCGTCACATCCATTTATGTGCGGATCGTCAGAAGCTATTCACAGCATGATAGGAACTCCAGTGTAGATATGCTTAATATTGTACACATATTATGTATGTACACTAGCACCATACGGAATATTGTAAAATGCGGAGTTAGTAAGCTAGAGAGAGAGAGGGAGAGAGAGATTTAAGATGATGGTAGCATGATCTCTCAACCCTTCCACTGTTTGTTGTTATTATTATTTTTTTGTGTGTGTGCATTGTTGATTCTACACTAAACAAGTCAAAAATTAAATAAATTGAAAGAAGTTAATTCCTTGTGAATTCCACCCGGGCGAGATTGACTGTACAAATCAACTGTACAAACCTCCCCATGTATGTCCTCAGGGCTAGACTGTCACCATAAAGCATTAATTTTATATGATGGATACACGTTCTTATGGTTAGTTTACAATAGAAACACATTCC
The DNA here is from genome assembly GCF_040938485.1 of Diadema antillarum. Lineage (NCBI taxonomy): Eukaryota > Metazoa > Echinodermata > Echinoidea > Diadematoida > Diadematidae > Diadema > Diadema antillarum. The sequence continues at coordinate 1,373,862 of NW_027271919.1, forward strand.
ATGAACATTTGTCTGTTAGTGAAATCGGCGGAAAGCTTTGGGGTTATGTTCATTCATTTTTCATTCATTACATCTATTTCCACATCCTGATAAAACTCATTTACAAAGAATATTGGAATGATACATAGAACATTGGAACAATACAAGAAAAATGTTTGACTTATAACAATTTCACAATAGACAAACACAAGTTAACATAAAACAATTATTTCAGTTGGGGGGGGGGGATCAATAGACCGTTGGTGTTTCTTTGGCTGATCCAAAAGTATTACAGGTAAAAGTAATTACATTAATGCAATACAAAACAAAAACTTTACTACACAAAAAACAAAATACATATAAGAAGGCAAGAGTCATCAAAGTGATGTGCTTTTACACTGAATAAAACTTGAACTTTATCTTATATCTTTATGAACAGGAAAAAATTTGTGCAGTTTTTAAGATTGGCGATATACAATCTGTTCCTCTGTATAGTATTGTAATTATTCTTATTTTGGACGAAAGAAATATCAAGAAACTTTGGCAAAATGTTGTTCATATTATTATGTGTTTATGAAAACAGCGAGAAGGAATTTGCTCATATCAAAAATAGTCTAAGTTATGTTCTTTGAATAAAGTACCTGTGTGACAAAAAGTGGTATATTACTTATCATGGGAAATGCACGCTTTTTGTAAGATAAAGATACGGTCTACGAGATACTTTGCACAATTTTCCCATATAATGTTATAGTAAGATAAATGAGGCATAATCAATCAGTATGATATAATTTTACAAGAATCTCAGAAGATCCGATTGCACGTATACTACTGATCACATCTAAATTGCTCCTGAGACTTTACAGCATACTTCATTGACATGATATTTCCATGTCAAAGGGATCATATAGTTTGGTTGAGACCTAATGTCAAGTTTTTAACTTTTTTTTGGTGAGATAATGAGAAACCTCTAAAGAAATATGAAAGAGCATGTAATTCTATGAGGAAGTTATTTATTTGATGAAAATTGGTTTTCAGAATGGCTGAGATATCCAAAAAAGGGAGATTCTAATACAGTGTGGGACCCAAACTTTATTACGATCGCTTTGTTTTACTTTGTTCTTTTGATGTTTCAGTCATTCTAAACCTGATTTTCATCAAATAAACTTTGAATTCGTCTTTACATTGTATGCTCTGTATTATATCATAAGTGTTTTCTTGCTATCTCGCAAAAAGTTAAAAGCCCAATTCTCATCTCCACCAATACTGTACTATCCCTTTAAGTGATCATTTATGATAACTTCAAGAAATTTGGTAAAACTAACATTAACATCAATATCATAAGTACTTCCTGCATTATTTTTAGTCTTACTTTCATACAAACTTACGAATATGTGTATTTAATTTAGAGTAATTAACCATGAACCACTGATTAAATTTCTAAAGTTTACAACCCGAGATTGCACTGATACTTTGTATAATACATGAACGAAAAAAAAATATCATCTGCATATGAAATCATCTCCAAATATTTGCTAGCATGCTGTCATTTACGTACAGAGTAAAACGTAATGCACCCACCCTGAGATACATCGATATCGACAGTCACACGAGAAGAAAGACCATTTCATGTTTCATATTGCACACGATTTGAAAGATAACTCTTTAACCAGTTGAAAGATATACATTTTATTCCAAAAACTCCAGTTTACTCAACAATACAGTGTGGTTAATGCAAGCAAATTTACAGCCTTCCACAAGTAAAAAAAAAAAATCTTATTAAGAGGTTTTTATTCTCAGTGGCAGTTTTAATCTTGTAAACAAAATCTTATATTGCCATAATAATTCTGTGCTTGCACTAGACAATGTAGGGGTTGAATTGATTGATAGGATCATAAAAGGGGGAAATTCACTCCAAGTATAAGTTTTGCAACTGATTGACAAATTGCCCTACATCGACGTAAATAAGCACTGAATTGATCAGTGTTTTAGTAGTAGCCATGATAAAAAATCATGGGCGTACATACTCGAGCAGGATTCGAACCTACGACCTCCTGATCACCGGACAGGCGTCATCTCCACTAGACCACCGAGCTTTCGCCATAAAGCAAGTGTTGGTTCTAATCCTTATAGCATGCAGCGGGTACTGCTTTGTTATTCAAATTTCATGAATTTCTTCCGTCGAGATGTTTTCATTGCAACTGATTGACAAATTGCCCTACATCGACGTAAATAAGCACTGAATTGATCAGTGTTTTAGTAGTAGCCATGATAAAAAAAAATCATGGGCGTACATACTCGAGCAGGATTCGAACCTACGACCTCCTGATCACCGGACAGGCGTCATCTCCACTAGACCACCGAGCTTTCGCCCGAAAGCAAGTGTTGGTTCTAATCCTTATAGCATGCAGCGGGTACTGCTTTGTTATTCAAATTTCATGAATTTCTTCCGTCGAGATGTTTTCATTGCAACTGATTGACAAATTGCCCTACATCGACGTAAATAAGCACTGAATTGATCAGTGTTTTAGTAGTAGCCATGATAAAAAATCATGGGCGTACATACTCGAGCAGGATTCGAACCTACGACCTCCTGATCACCGGACAGGCGTCATCTCCACTAGTCCACCGAGCTTTCGCCCGAAAGCAAGTGTTGGTTCTAATCCTTATAGCATGCAGCGGGTACTGCTTTGTTATTCAAATTTCATGAATTTCTTCCGTCGAGATGTTTTCATTGCAACTGATTGACAAATTGCCCTACATCGACGTAAATAAGCACTGAATTGATCAGTGTTTTAGTAGTAGCCATGATAAAAAATCATGGGCGTACATACTCGAGCAGGATTCGAACCTACGACCTCCTGATCACCGGACAGACGTCATCTCCACTAGACCACCGAGCTTTCGCCCGAAAGCAAGTGTTGGTTCTAATCCTTATAGCATGCAGCGGGTACTGCTTTGTTATTCAAATTTCATGAATTTTTTTCCGTCGAGATGTTTTCATTGCAACTGATTGACAAATTGCCCTACATCGACGTAAATAAGCACTGAATTGATCAGTGTTTTAGTAGTAGCCATGATAAAAAATCATGGGCGTACATACTCGAGCAGGATTCGAACCTACGACCTCCTGATCACCGGACAGACGTCATCTCCACCAGACCACCGAGCTTTCGCCCGAAAGCAAGTGTTGGTTCTAATCCTTATAGCATGCAGCGCGTACTGCTTTGTTATTCAAATTTCATGAATTTCTTCCGTCGAGATGTTTTCATTGCAACTGATTGACAAATTGCCCTACATCGACGTAAATAAGCACTGAATTGATCAGTGTTTTAGTAGTAGCCATGATATAAAATCATGGGCGTACATACTCGAGCAGGATTCGAACCTACGACCTCCTGATCACCGGACAGGCGTCATCTCCACTAGACCACCGAATCCTGCTCGAGTATGGACTGCAAATTGTATAACACCAAGAGTCTCAGACTTTTCAGTTTACCGTCCTTTTTTTCACAAAATTCTTCTACCGTATGATGGAATACAAAAGGGAGGTTATGAAGTTTAGGTCCAAGCTACTGACCCAGTCCAGGACAGTATCGCTTGGTTTGACAAGCTCTGTAAGTTCTCGTGGTAAATTCCGAAAGCTCCAGTCGTCCACTGTGTGTGCAAATGATGAATTGTTATTTTTATTTCTCTAAGTTCATACACATTTGAATTTCAGATAGAGAAGTAAGGATGAAAATTTCCTTCTTTAATTTGTATTCTGTCTCTTGCTCAGAGGAAAAGAAAAAGAAGATCAGAGACTATAGACCAGGGGGGTTTTCTGGACCCCATAGAGCTGATGATGTGCAACTTCCAAGGCAGGTTAAAATCTCTGTAATTGGTCCTATGGGAGCCGGGAAGTCCTCATTCATAAGGTCGTTGGACTACGCCCTCACTGGTAAATTAACTGATTTTTTGACACTGCTTCAACAATAATCGTGGGACCACAATGTGTAAACCTTTAAATTTCACCTGACATTTTGAAAAATAGCACCAAACACCAAGTTTCCTTGTTTTTGTCTCTTCCCTGCGCCGATTTTTGAATTGAAAATGATTGCTTTCCAAAATATTTTGGTTTGCAACTCTGCTTGCAAACCAAAACGGTAGATTCTTTTTGTCTAACATGAAACTTGTTTATGACTTGTGTTATTTGTGAAAGAGTGAAAAAAATGCGTTGTGCTATCCCGTAAGAAGCTTGAAGCATTCATAAGCTAATTTGAAACTCTGCAACCATAGCAATCCGAAGGGATTTTTTAAATTAATCTTTTTGTTTACTAGGATGTTCAACACGTCAAATATCGATTCTCTTCTTCTATTTCAAACTTTTCAGGGGTTTACTTTTCAAGACGAGTCTTTTGTCGAGGTTATTTACTGGTGTGTGAGACAAGAGGGACACTTCATGATGCATTTTGTCCTACAAAGTCGTCGGCCAAATTTGCTCTCAGCCAATCAGATACAAGGATTTCAGTAATTTATTAGAGTTTGGCGAAAAAAAAAAACCTGACAAAAGCTTCATGATATGGCCCCTGAATAACCTTAGCCCAATTTCGACTATGTATACATTGTGTAACAGCAGTTTAAACTATCTCGCCTGTGGATAATGCCGCAAATCATATAAACCATGTTAACCTTCTCTTGCTCTTGTGTACAATGGAAACGAGAACAAAGTAATGCGACATGCGGAACAACTTGTTAGAACATGAAACCATCATATCTGAAATATAGAAAAACTTACTGTGATATGAAACCGGTTTTTTTTTCTCTCTTTTTTTTTTTGGGTGATGTCGCAGGGAAGTTTACAGACACTATTGAGGATGCTGGTAAAATAACATTTGATGGGAATACTCTGGATATCACTGCACACGACCTGACTAAATTCATCGTCGTGGAGGAGAACCGGGAACTTAAGGATCTCGATTCTAGGCGAATTGATGACCTGTTTAAGTTCTTCCGTAAGTCTATCAATAACGAGGCATCATCTCACCGTTGTTTTACCCAAGCAGAAAACTGATTGGCGCTGTTTTGATTAACAGATTGAATCACTGACACAATGTCTGTACTGTGCTATACATCAAAGTGTCCGTTACCATTCATTTGCTTCAGGCTTTAAGTTTTGAGAAGAGCATAAGTAGCTATGCATGCAGCATAACATTATACGGTACTACCCAGATTCATAGGTAATACTGTAATTATGTCTCTCAGTGCAATTAAATTTCCTGTGAAACAACTGTAGATTTTGTGCTCAGTGTTCACACCCGTAGCCAAGAGTTTTGAGAAGAGGGTGGGTACAAGACAAGAAAATAGACCTTTCCTGCTGTCTTGGAAATAGATATTGACCACATTATGATATCTCAATCTGTGGTATGCGGGATTTGTACAGGGGCGTCTACGGCTGGTTTTGATTCAGACATGTTTACATATCTCTTTAATATCTAGCTTGCAATGGTGGGATAACTCCCATATAACATTAGCATAGCAACAATACATTCAAATAACAATTCATTTGATTCAGTCAGGTCGTTTGTAATTGAAGAATATAGGGATGAGACTTACTGTACAAGGGGTCAGATAGGTGGTTATAAGAATAATTTTGATTTGAAAAAGAAAAAGTTTTTATAGAAAAGTTTAGTAAGAATAATGCCTGTCAATTGATTAGCGAAGGGCCATATGTTAACATCATGTCATTATAAGTCTTATATAGCATTACAGGCTGAAATACAACCTGCATCGTTTTGTGGTTTCTTGCTTTCTCTTTACCCAGAACTCAACTGTTGCATCCATTGTTTTCATACCTAAATCTTATAAATAAATTATAGGACGATGTTAGCCAAATCAATTTGAAATGTATTAATAAGCTTACATGCATTTTCACCTATGTTCATGACGCTGGTGGCTGTGAAGGATGCAGAGGAGTACATTGCTTTATTTTAGTATTCAAGTGAGTATGACATAACCTTACGCTCAATTTTGTTTTTACATGTTTCCTCAAGGTTATGTGTTACCGTTGTTGATCAGTTGTTTTTAACAGCGTAATATGCAATCGTAACAGTGGCTCAAACACACAAAGAGAAACCAATGGCAATTTTAATCAAAGAATATTTTACAGTTCAGTGACGGATCCAAAGGTGGGCGCACAGGGCACGCGCCCCCTCTTTATTTTTGCTATAAAAACAAATGAAAGTAAAAGAAAACTAGAAATGTCGCTTTGGCGACTGGTATGCCTCCGCCATAATGCATGATTTTCCTAATAGGTGTAGATAGTACATGTGGACAATGTGTGATTACATTTTCACAAAATTGGCAAAATATTGAAATGACAAGTTTGTCACAAATGTGTTGAATGTTCACCTTCCTTGACCTAGGTTTAATTGGATGAATAGGAGAGCATGTATCTAGGGATTTAAGGACTTTAACTTGACTTTGACCCATTCATACATTTAGGCATTGAGTAATTTTCAAGGTACAGGTGTGGAGAAAAAGTGCAATTTCTGAATTGAATAGTAAATTGTTACCATTTTCATCTGGCCCTTGACCCTAAAATTCATAAGATAATCACTTTCAGGTAGAACATGCATAATATGTACTAAGTTTCAAGAGAACTTGAGCCACTTCCGAGATATGGAGGAAAAAGTTAGTTCAGCACTTTCACTTGATCTTTGACCTTTTGACCTTTGAGGCAAAAAAGAAGAAAAAAAAAACTTTCCAGAGAATTTCTATTAGGTTACACATGCATACACCAAGTGTAAAAAAAAAATAACCCTGCTGGCATTGCATAAATATGAGGGAAATAGTAAAATTTTGAAGTGTTGCACTTGACCTTTGACCCCTGACCTTTGACCCCATGAACCCTACATTCTCTAGATAATCACTTCCAGTCAGTACATGTATATGCTATGTTCCATGAAGATACCTTGAACAATTTTCCAAGGTACGGAGAAAAAGAAGAAGTTTTAGTATTTTTACTTGACCTTTTGACCTTTGACCTTTGACCTCACGACCCAAACGTTCACCAGAGAATCTTAATTGGGTAATACATGTATACACTAAGTTTCAAGAAAATATCTTCAGGCATTCAATAGATATGGTGAAAATAGTGACATTTTATGTATTTGCCCCTGACCTTTTGACCTTTGACCTCATGACCCAAACTTTTACCAGAGAATCTTAATTGGGTAATACATGTATACACTAAGTTTCAAGAAAATATCTACAGGCATTCAATAGATTTGGTGGAAATAGTGAAATTTTCTGTATTTCACTTGACCTTTTGACCTTTGACCTTTGACCTCACGACCCAAACGTTCACCAGAGAATCTTAATTGGGTAATACATGTATACACTAAGTTTCAAGAAAATATCTTCAGGCATTCAATAGATATGGTGAAAATAGTGAAATTTTATGTATTTGCCCCTGACCTTTTGACCTTTGACCTCATGACCCAAACTTTTACCAGAGAATCTTAATTGGGTAATACATGTATACACTAAGTTTCAAGAAAATATCTTCAGGCATTCAATAGATTTGGTGGAAATAGTGAAATTGTCTGTATTTCACTTGACCTTTTGACCTTTGACCTTAGACCTCATGACCCAAACTATCACCAGAGAATCTTAATTGGGTAATACATGTATACACTAAGTTTCAAGAAAATATCTTCAGGCATTCAATAGATATGGTGGAAATAGTGAAATTTTATGTATTTGACCTTGACCTTTTGACCTTTGACCTTCAGCATGTGCACCCAAAAGTTGATAGGCACAACTTCACCCCCTAATACACATACATGCCAAGTTTCATTAGGATACCTCAACAGGTTTTGATAGTTACCTTGTCCACAAAATTCATTACGGACGGACGGACGGACGGACGGACGGAAGGACGGACGGACGGAAGGACGGACGGACGGAAGGACGGACGGACGGAAGGACGGACGGACGGACAACCCGAAAACATAATGCCTCCGGCACTACTTCGTGGCGGAGGCATAAAAACGGGGGAGGAGGGCTGCGCAACTTTTAATTTTGTAACTAGGCGCCTCCCCTTTACCTGGATCCGTCCCTGCAGTTGGCTTTTTTTTTTTTACCTGCTTTTACAACGATCGCCTTCTGGTTCGTGATCGGACAAAGTAAAGGTAATGTAATGTTTAATCAAAGAAGCGATGCTTAATAACGCGAAGATATCAAAACAATCGAATAATTTGATGTTATCGTAAATGGCGTGGATATAAAGAAGACACAATAACCAGATTAACAATGCAAAGTATCCTGTCTATCCCAGAATATGGGTAAAGGCTTGCAGAGAATCAATAACTGTAAAAAAGTGTCTTTTAATACTGTGAGAAAAAAAAATGTTTGTCAAGTACGTGTTATCTTAGAGTGTATGGGGATACATTATGCCAACACATTCTACTACATAAAAAAAAAATAGTTTCCATGACATAAATTTATTAGTTATAATCACCTGAGTTTTAAACACTTTTGATCTTTGGAAGAACACAAATTTTGAAAAATCGAGTATAAGCCTACTTCCTTAGAAACTTTACACGATCCACATGCCTGAAAATCATCCATGCCATTATGATTATTATCACTAGACTGTTGATATCGTTCTTCATTCTGTATGCTTTGAACACTTAGCTCCCGTCAGCCCATTGCTTCACTGAACGACTTTCTTTCCGAGCTCATTTCAAGGAATTGCGAGGTTTTCGGTAAGTACTTTTTGGCACTCTCTATTAGATAAATTGATGATTTGATTGATAATTTCATTAAAAGAAAATTATGTCAGACAACGAGCGCAGTAGATACTTCAGATCAATTCACAAGTATAATATCATTATTTTTGTTGTGATGAGTTACTTAAATTTGAATCCATGAGCTATTCAACAATATTGATGCTCAAAATATACGTTTTGCAATCAAATTTGTAGCTGTGAATTAAGTAACTTTTAATAATTCACGTTATCTATTATGTCCTTATAATACCAAAGTATCGCTGCATTGCACTTCTTGTTCAGTGTTTCGAAACGTTTTGTAAGCGGTAATGAAGTTTAAATGTATTGGCGTGAGGGACCGAGCTAAAAAAAAAAAAAAAAAATGAGTTTACTTGAATATTGCTGCAGTGTTCTCCTGTAAGCTAATGTCTCTTACATTGTGTGTGTGTGTACATAAGATTTCCCAAGGTGGTTTTCAGCAGTTGTGCAAAAAGCTGCAGCAGTTTATGTAGTAGTATTGGACGGTTCACGTATAAATCAGTCATTCTCAATATTAACATCATCGTCCTCATCTTAGCCACAAAAAGAACCAATGCCTACCAAACCAGCGTGATGGGATATTGGTTACTCCATTATTACCGCCTTTAACTATCCTTAGCAAAACGTTGATTGTATGCTGAAACTGTAGCCATGAATGGGTTAACAGGGAGTAAGTTTACTGGACAGGTGTGCATCATCCATTCTATAATTCTAGGAAGCTACCCTGTCCTAGTGCTAACCCACAGTCACGATGCCGAAGCCCTTGGCAGGAAGATTACCATCAGGGATGAAGCCAAAGCAGTCGCTGGCTTGGGTCAGAAACTCTTCTTTGTCGAAAACTTCACAGAAAGGCTAGAAGACAATGGCCCAGAACTTGAAGAGAGAACTCTAAAATTCCTCAACGTGTTTCTCAAGCTTCTGGAATTTGCCGACGACAATCTTGTTCGGCATGCCTACAACGAGAAAGAAAATGGGATGCAAACCAACCCTCGTCGGTTACGGAATTTTTTTCAAAAGAAAACCCAAAGTTTGATTAGCGAGTTGTGATCACGTTTCCTTGCACTGCTATTTATATAACACCTGCAATATTGTCAAGGTTGATAATCATGTTTATCAGCATCTAAGAATCTACACCCTACAAGCAATGCTTTTATTTAGATTCCTCATATTTCACATGTTTTATTTTCTTAAATGCTGTGTTCGACAATTCACCAATGCATTTTGTTTTGTTTATGTTTTATTTGTTGAAATGTGGAACATGGAACAATAAATCAAACAAACAAACAAACAAACAAACTCGTTAAAGTCTGGTGAATAGTACCGCACTAAAGTTGCAGAATAAAGCAAGAGAATGATTTCTTGTGATTCCACCCGAAAGATTTTATCATGAAAGCAAGAGAATATTACGCAAAGGGGTGAAGGTAAACTTATTTGTGAATTTTCCTCAATTTGTCTCCCTCTACAAATGAAATTTGTAAGATCGCATCTGCAGACCTATATAATGTAACAAACATGTCTGAAAAAGTGAACTACGGGGCACCAGAGGGGTTTATGATTTAGCCAGCCGTCTCGTCATCACTGGTTAGCCATGGTTGCCCTCTAGCAGCAATGGCTCGGATAACACCTAGTCAGAATTGCCCCTATTCAGAATGAATGACAGGATAGAAGATGTACCTTTTCACTCTATGTTAGATGATGATTTTTTTGATTTATTTAGACCTGTTACGCCGGAATTTGATTTTCTAGATAAAGAAGAAGCTTTTAATACACGCTCATATCTTTTTTCATTTACCTCTGTTAAGAACCTTGTTAGCTCAACAGACTTTTATTTATGTAGGTCCAAGATTCTGGAACTCCCTTCCTATGGATATAAAAAGTGCCCCTTCATTGAATTCTTTTAAAACGAGATTGAAAATGCTTCTTTTGAAGTCTTATAATGTAACTGAATGTTTTTAATTTTGTAATATATTTTGTGAGCACGATATCATCTTCTCTTCTTTGACTGAAAGGCTGCGTTTTCTTGAGGTATCACTTATTTTTACTACCTGGTAGTATTCTATACGTGCTCTCGTTTATTCGTCCTCACAGTTGAATCTCTTCCGCTGGAAAGCTGCTCGACAATTTGTCACTTTAGAAAACACCTGGCTAATTGTCTCTGTGGGCTTTCGCCCTTGGTGTATGCATCAACAAATTTTTGGTTTCTCTCTCTCTTCTCTCTCTCTTCCACTTTTCCCTGTTTGTTGTTCCTTTTTTTTTCACACTTTTGCTTTCTTTTTTTCTCTATTCCCCGCTTCCCCAGTTTCCCGCACTCTTTGTAGTTGTAAGTTTTCACCCCATTTTCCCCCTTTCCCTCAGAGGTATCCACATGTTACAAGCTTAGTCTTTTGAGTGGGTACCTCCACTTTTTTTCTCCTCAGTGTGTATGTATCTTTATTTTACTGATCATGTAGACAAGAATATGTTGTTAATCCTGTCTGGTTATATATATTTACAACGAGTCGCATGTCAAGTTCATGATATTGTTTCTTATACATTCTGTTGAAGAAAGAAAGTGAAAATAAAGTTTGAATTTGAATTTGAATTTGAATTTGGTGCGACCAAACATAAATTGTTATAATATGCCTTCCGACCTGTGTAGATAAGAAAATGAACAGAACCAAGGATTATTTGATTTAGAAAACATCATATGTCGCTCTTGACAAAATCCCGCACCCTCAAGTCGCAATTCATATCGGTCATATCGAGCTATGAGAAGAATCACACAGAGTTATAGAAATATAGTCTTGCGTACATTAACATGATTAAAAAAGTTATTGGATTATCCAATGATCCTCTTGTTATACCTGTACCTTGATATTTTTTTCGTAACTTATAGGGCATATATTATGCAAACCAGATAAGGTGATAGCGACACCAACTTTCAACTCTTCCATTGATTTGTTCACAAAATACCATAACAACCAGTTTTTACTCATTAAATCAATTATTACAGTCAACCTTACTTGAGTTTGTTCCCCCCCCCCCCCACCAAAAAAAAAAAAAAAAAAAATGGTGAAAGGCTGGCTAAGTCGAAGGAAAATTTTTACCCATAATGGATTCAAGATTTGTACATTCTATAAGACGAAATTCGTATGCGTAAGTTGAAGGCTATTTTCCCGGTCACATTGGATTCGACTTGGCAAATTTGAGTGCACAAACCGTCTCCCTGTAAGTGTTCACTGCCGATCTCCACCTTAGAACAGTAATTTGATTCCGAAAGACATGCATGTACGTGTTTACATTATTTATGAAATTGTTTGTAAATCATGGTGTAGTATAGAAGACTACAATATCACCTTGGCTGAAAGCAACAAAAAAAAAAATGATGAGGTTGAAGATGAATTTCATTTTCCATAAACTTTTTACGCTTTACATTGCAGAATATGCAACAGGTGATGTTGTTTAGCCCCCTCAGAACCACGACTACCGACTATGACTGTATAATAAGTAGCTATTCTTCTAGGGGAATTAAAATGTTAACGATGTTATGACATGCTATTGCAATGGATTGTATACTGTGATGATCGTCATGTCGTATCTTTTCTTTTGGAATACAATGTATATACCTTCATGTGTATCATTTTATCCCAGTGCAATTCAATGCATTTTTGTCTTTCAGTTGTGTTGAGCTCATTCTAGATGAACAAATTTTGTGTATACATGCCAGCTGTCAGACAAAAGCCTGAATTCAGGCCCTGGTAGTATCAAAGTTCAGTCTTTGTGTGTGTGTGTGTACAAAGGTGCCTCATGTAGGTGTATTCCATGCCCTCTCTTTTATTGAAACTGGAATCCCTGTAACTGGACTGTAATAATATCAAACTAGACATTTTTATGTTGTCGACGATAATACAGCATGTGGCAGCATTGCAAGACGTAAGTGGCTATATAATACAGTACAACAGCCACGCGTCATCTTCTGGCTATCGTATAATGAGGTAAATAATACTAATACTGTATACCACAACCATTCATATACATACAGTTGTATTATAACATATAACAGAATATTACATAAGGTACAGAATATGAACGGTTCACATAATAAAGAAAGGATTTACCTTATTACAGGCGGATATAAAGGCTTGCGCATTAACTGCACATGCGCAACAATGTGATGCGCATATGCAACCATACGCCAACCCACACATACACACACACACGAACAGACACACTCAACCCACACAGACACCGCCGCAAGCCTTTATATCCGCCATTAATAAGGTAAATCCTTTCTTTATTATGTGAACCGTTCATATTCTGTACCTTATGTAATATTCTGTTATATGTTATAATACAACTGTATGTATATGAATGGTTGTGGTATATTAGTATTATTTACCTCATTATACGATAGCCAGAAGACGACGCGTGGCTGTTGTACTGTATTATATAGCCACTTACGTCTTGCAATGCTGCCACGTGCTGTATTATCGTCGACAACATAAAAATGTCTAGTTTGATATTATTACAGTCGTCTGTCACACAACACATAAGATGAGGATACTGAATTGGTGTTTTTGTTATATACCTTCATCTCAATTAATAACACGAGTTTGATATGAAATGTATTCAATAATATGCAATTGATTATGTATATTATTATCGGAATATGTTATATACAGCTGTAATTACGGATTGATTGATTACACAGTCATTATAGACTCACGCCAGTTAGATTTATATTAGTATATATATATGAATATATATTTATTAGTGTAGCCATACGAGTGAGTCATTTTTGTATCGTTACAGCCCTGATGAAGGTCCGTTTGGGACCGAAAGCTCGGCGGCAATAAACAGGCACGTTGACCCTAGCTACGTCCACCTTGCTCTTCTTTTCACACTGAATGTAAAAAATGAAGGAGCTACACTGGTACTGTAAATGGTCGAGACCCCTTCTCGCAGTCTATATATATATATATATATATATATATATATATATATATATATGAAGAGTTTGTTTGCCAAAACCGATAAGTCCATATTTGCCAAACGGAGATATTTGCGATTAAAGGTCAAGAAAAATAAGGAGAATGATAAGAAAATATTTGCTTCTTTTGACCATAACTTCAAAAATTTACATTTATATGTAGTGACCAATATATCATTTTAAAGGTATTATTTTGTACTTTATGATAGAGACCATACTTCAAAATCTTCAAAAATGGACTTATCGGTTTTTGCAAACAACCTCTTCGTTTTTATACATTGATATTTATATGTATATATACACATATATATTTATATGTATACACACACACACACACACACATATATATATATATATATATATATATATATATATATATATATATATAGTATGGTTCAAAAAGTTTGCGAATACGATTATCATCCATGTGACTGTAGGCAGAGAAAAGATTGTTCTCCCAGATGAGACAAATAATAATAAAAAAAAAATGAGTCGTCAGCCGACATGCAGACAGTCCTATTCTTCGACTTTTGGTGGTCACATTTGTAAAATAATATTGACCAATCATATCAATATGATATCAGCAGCTACTGCGGAAGTACAATAAGGAGCATCAATGACGGCTAGCAGTCAATGAGGAAAAGTCAAAGTCAGCGCCAAATTTATACCTTTCCATTTTCCTGGTAATGTCCGCAGTTTGTCCGCATGCCTAACTTATGTTGTCCGGAAGGCATCCTGATTGTCCGCGTTCATTCCTGGTGTAATCCTAGATGTTTCCACGCTGCTCGGCTACGATTAGCATATTCCGAGGTATTTTGCGCTCTTCCGGAGTGATTCCTTGGAATGTCCGCAGTCAGTCCGCGGACAGTCAGCGGACATACCTAGGAATGTCCCAGGACAAGCCGATACACACACTTATTCCGCGTCTGACGCGGACAGGATGCCGAAATGACAGAATTTTCTTCCGCAACCCTTCCTGGGCTTGTCCGCGCCTTAGTGGACGTCCGCCCTAAAGAGAACTTTTCAAGAAAGAATAACAATACATAATAGTCATTTTTACCCATTTAGACCTGGGTAACGTATATAATGAAAAACATCGGCATAACTTTAAATTAGTCAAGTCCTGTAAGAGCATGAGTATAATGTGCTTGGAACAAACGGAAGTTGTAAAGCCAGAGTCCATTCGGGTGGTCTGGCTAGTAGGCCCATGAATATAGATTTGTGTTAATGCGTGTGTGTGTTTGTGTGTATGTGTGTGTGTGTGTGTGTGTGTGTGTGTGTGTGTGTGTGTTTGTGTGTGTGTATATGTGTGTGTGTATGTGTGTGTGCGTGTGTGTGTGTGTGTGTACGTTTGTGTGTCTGTGTGTGAACAATCTGCTGATAGAATGTGGCATGATAATGCAGATGAAAATTAATGCATAACCAACATTAGGTCTTACACTGAAGCATATTATTTTCAGTGATAATCAACATACTCCATGAACATACTCTTTTCTTCGAAATAGGAGTCTACATGGATATGAGGGGCGCAGCTCGGCCCGAAGATAATTGTACCCTCGGCGAGTTCCATAATAGTAACTGACCAGGAGCTCGAAATTAAGTAGAATATAGGCCATGTTCAAATTTATTTATTCATTCATTTACTGTACTTTCTTTTTTTTTAGGGGGGGGGGGGGGTTCAAATTCATATGAAAAAGGGGAGATGGATATGAGAAGACTAATTGTTTAGAAAAATCATATATAGAGGGATCTTTTACTGTCGTATACGAAGCTTGCATCGAGCGATGATCAGGGTTCTTGCGGTTCTGAAAAATCTTGAAAAGTCATGGAGTTTTTAAAATATTTTTCCCATGCCTTGAAAAGTCATGGAAAATGCAGAATCATGGATATATTACGGAAAAGTTGGAGAATTTATGC
This sequence comes from Diadema antillarum, assembly GCF_040938485.1. NCBI lineage: Eukaryota > Metazoa > Echinodermata > Echinoidea > Diadematoida > Diadematidae > Diadema > Diadema antillarum. The sequence goes on from NW_027271919.1 coordinate 1,389,516, forward strand.
ATTCATTTTTTTTTTGCCTTTCAATGATCACCTTTTTTTTTTTGCAATAATAGTAGCAAATATTGTTTCTAAGACAAGAATTTCGTCAAGAAGCTCAGACCAAATTGTCGTCCAACGACAGTGTTGATGTAATAATACACAAGCCGTAAATGATAGTAATTGGCCTAGTCATTTCCGTTTGTTTACCACAAACCATTTAGATTAATTTCATGAAGTTATTGTCTAGGAAAAGGGTTCTGGATTTCTAAGAGTTTATTTAGGAAAGTCATGAAATTTATTTTTGTAAAAGATGGAGAAACCCAGGATGATGTCCTTCAACATTGCTTTTTGATGTCTCAATTAGCCTACATGAACTATTTCAGAAAGTGTTGAATGAAAAAAAAAAAGTGACGTAATTTTGCAAATACATGTACACTAAAAGTCTTGCAGTATCATGGAGTGCGTCCAAGCATGCACCAAACGAACAGCACGCATGCCGCCCATGACTATGCAATACACGTGTATATATTTTTTCATTTAGCCACCCGAAGATTTCTGATATGCAAAGTCAGTAGCAATGAGAGCAGATCGCCCCCACTTTTTTTGCATCATATTACTACAAAGGAATACAAAGGTGTCATCACTCCCCCCTCCTCCGCTTTTTTTTTTTACCCCGCAAGTGAGTAAGTAGCACTAGAAAGAAATAGATCGAAACCTTGAAGTGTGAGCGCAGTAAGGTTATATTTTTGCGCTGAAGACCTTTCTTTTTTCTTTTTTTAAAGGAACCCCCAGAAGCTACTGTAGCGCTGAAGGCCTTTTTTTTTTCGTTTTCGTTTTGCTTTGTTTTGTTTTGTTTGTTTGTTTGTTGTTGTTGGTGTTTTTTTTTTTTTTTTTTTTTTGCTTATTAACTCATGAGACCCGGAAGTGTCCCCCTCCCCCACCCCCACTTTTGAAAACGTACACCCCCTCTGGAGCAGCTGCTAGAAAGTCTCTGGAAAGATTTCGGAAGTCCCCCGTTATTGGGCGCTGAGGGCGGCATTTCAAACATGGCGGCCCCCTGTGATGAAAGAAACACGTTCTCTGTCGAGCAATTACTGGGTCAACTCGACACTTTCGAGCAGTCAATTGGCATCTGTAAACTGTAAGTTACATTTTATCTTCATTTGATAAAGGAAATCATGTTAAAGATACATGATGGAATAAGAAAGAGTGAGAAAGTGATGCTCAAATATAACGAGACTACTGCGACGCGACTTCTTCAGTCCCATGGGCCTGATTTGGTGTAAGTGCGATAGTATTATTGGAAAGCAGCAACAGTAGTACGCGCGCGCGCGCGCGCCCGTGGCCCCCATAACCTGTCCCATCCTAATGGCATTCTGCTGGGCACATCTTTCTTATTATTGAAATGTATTTATTGAATAACAAGGCATACTCGTGAAATAGGCCCCACCACTGCGTGTCCGTACAAATACTACGGCGGCTCGCCTGTTTATACTCGTGAATTCAGCCCCACCGTGTGGCGTTCATCGGTAGATAAGCACGGCGGTGGGGCTTTCTTCCACAGTATAATACTCGTGAATGCGGCCCCACCAAACGGCGTTTACGCGAGATGCATACGGCGGTGGGGCCGATTTCCACAGCATAGCATCTTTCGTCCTCCCTTTCTCCCGTTTTTTTCTTTGGTCTTCTACTTTTTGTTCTCGGAAGGACTCCCTAATGTCCCTTGACTAATTTAATGGCCAATTTAACCATAAATACAACCCTACCTAACCCTAAACCCTAACCCTAACCTAACCTTGCTTGCTAACGCACGGGTGCACGCGCACTGCGGTGGGGCCTATTTCACGATTTTGCCAGTAACAACCCATGCAGCCCGCAGGCTGAAATGCGGACATCTTACCGTTAAGCATCAACATGAATACATTTCTTGAATTGCATCCGTTCATTCTGTTCTGCCAGGAACACGATAATCTGTGAACCCATTTCTTTTAACTAATTGTGAGGTTGTGAAATCTAAATAGATACTTTCCCTTTGACTGCTAGTAGTGACCTGCCCATTATCAGGTTTGGTACAATTTTGTAGGTGATGGTTACAGGTATAGAATGCAATGTCTAACCGTTAAAGGTATTAGCCCAAATTTGCAAACCCATGAAAATCAAAACTGCATAAAACAGGTCCAATATGACTTCAAGTACAAGTTATAACAGTAACATAACTCACCTGTTGCTCTTTGTCTATACCATTCGATAAAAGAGAGAAAATCATCATTTTAAAATCAATTTTCAAACCGGGTCAACCCGACCCAAAATCGACGAGCGCGGGCTAGCTACGTACATGTAACTTACACATGTATCGCATGCATGTAGTACGTACGTGGACCGGAGCTAGCGAGCGTTATACGCATGCATACGGTGCATTTTCATTTATTTTTATGAAAGTAATGGACTAATTGGAACGAAATTTTGCACAGGTGTTACTGCAGTCATACCCAAACTCCATGCTAACTATGAGACCAATTGCTGCAGGTTTACAAATGTGGGCTAATACCTTTAATATAGCAAGTGAAAGATTAAATGAGCATTGTGTGCTATCTGCATCAGTTTCCATCACTCTCATACTCCTTTTCTTTACTGGTTAATCCATAAATAGTGAGTGTCTGACTCGATGAAAACAGCGAAAGCAAAAGGCATGTCAATTCATTGTATCTTCAGAGGTTTTAAACCTGTTTTTTTTTACATAAACATTATTATCATTGCTTTTTTATTATGTAGCTGCTGAAGGCAGGTTGTTGTTGTACACAGTTTGTTCATGAGGCAGGTCTGACTTTATCGCAAGTCAGCTGTCCATATGGCTAAGTAATACAGGTTGGTCAGTAAGGCAGGTGTAATCATCTGTTAGTCAGTTTTCTTACTGACAAATGTTTTGTCCATGTAACCTTGCATCATCCCATTTTCATTTCAGATGCCTTAGAGCGAGGGCGTCCTACACATGTCCCCGCTGCAATGTCTCCTATTGCTCTCTGTCTTGCTACAAGGATGAGAAGCATTCTGAGTGCTCTGAGTCCTTCTACAAACAAAACTTCATTCAGGCTTTGAAGGAGACAAAAGGAAGGTATGTACATTTATGAAGAGTTTGATCACAAAATGGACTAAGCGTCATTTTTAAACATTTTGAACTAAGTCCGTCATCTAATAGAACAAAATCAAACTTTTCCAGTGATATCTCACTTGGTGCATAGCAAGGAATGTTCTTGAAGATATGAAGAAAAAATTTCATATTTCTCACTATTTTCTCTATTTTTAGCAGGTTTAATTACATAAAGTTCAAATTGACAAGAATGGAGTTAAGTCATTTTGTGATCAAACTCATGGTAAGCTATTAGCTTAATGTTCACTAAACATTTACTGTTGCTTATAAAATCAATATTTCTCATCTCAATATTAACCTGTACTGAATTCATTTAAGGAGAATAATTTATATCCTTTTCATCAAATTACAGAAATGTTGTAATAACTTTGATATTGTAGCTCCTGTTTAGAGAAAATCGGGAATTAATGTTGCTGTGTTATTCACCAAAAGCATACATGATTTTTTTTTTCTGTGTACAACGAATGGGAGGGTTGTAAGGTGATGACATCATCACCTCATCTAGTCTCTAACCCAGTCACTTGAAGTTTCACTGTTTTTACACATCCAATCACATCCAATTCAAAAGACAACCTCTTCCATTTTGTGTGTTTGATTTTATATCATTCGAAAGTTAATCTGAGCTTGTTAGGCATCAATACAGTCAACCTTGCCTATCCCATCAAATGTATTTGGACTGAAGCAATAGCTCCGACCTAGAGAAAATTTGACTTCTGAGGGATTAAAATTGATAGAGTACAGAGAGAAGAGGGCTTGAAAAGATCTTCGACTTAGGCCATCGTTTCGACTTGTGGGAGATTGACTTCAGCAAGCTGGACTGTACTTCAGATTTGGGATTTGCTTTGCATTCCATCAGCCACAAAGACAAGGAGCGAGTCTTAGAGATGCTGAGGCGACTTGAGATGGAGGAACCCACAGTTGACAGTGATGATGAAGATGAGGAGGTGCAGAATGGACAGGTGGAAAGCCTGGAGAGAAGGCTAGCTGGTCTTGACCTTGGTAATAACAATGTACTGCCTTTCTTTGACATTATGCCATCAGTAGCCCAACCCCAGGTTTTCCCTTTACCTGTATTCCATCATCTTTGTAACTTATTCCCCAAAATGCTTGCATTGAATATGTAGCTTGACTTTCATAATATGCGTATCTGTCAATAATTATTGTGTGTCAGTAGCTTACTTTTTTCTTTGTTATGTCTATTAGCAAAAATTCATTTCTAGTTAGGAGCTTAAAAATAAACAAACCAACCAACACACCCCAAACCTCTGAGAATCATGGAACAAATGTTGACTCAAAGTGAGTGCACATATGAAATTGATGTACAAGCAGTAGAGTGTTAATTATAGTAGACAAAGATTTTACTCTGGAAATGAATACCGGTATATTCAAGCAGATTAGAACCCTAGAATGTGCTGAACGGCCTCTCTTTATCACCAACATAGCATACATATAATATGATTATTACAGACAAGAGGGCATACAGAAAGTTAACTGACGCTCTCCCTCATGTTTTCAGACAAGGAACCAGAGAAGGTGTGGGACAAGCTGACTCCAGAGGAGCGGAGAGAATTTGACGAGGTCCTCCGAGGTGGAGGGATAGGAGCCATGTTAGAAGAATGGGATCCCTGGTGGACCGATCATGTGGGTGAACCTCCATTGAAGAAATCAATGGAATATTCACTATTCTGATTCTGTAAAACCAGTGGGGAATCCAGAGGGGGGCGTACAGGGCTTGTGATCCCTCTGTTTTTTTTTGTTAAAACAAAAGAAATAAAAAGAAAAAAAAAAGGGGGGAGGGGTGGCGTGCACCCCCCTTTAATTTCGTAAAGGCGCCTCTCCTTAGTGGAATTCCTTGATCCGCCTCTGGTAAATTTACTCTAGATTCAACAAAGACTTATTGCTAAAAATGTCCAGGCTTTGTTGGCTCACTTCTCATGTGAGGCTGATTTTCCTTGGTCAAAATTAAATTTAGACTAAGGAAAAATTGTAGCAACAATCATAACAGACCTGACACATTTCAAGTTATTATGAATATCAATTATATGTCTAGTCATATCCATAGTGTATTCATACAATATCAAACTAGATTACAGAGTTAAGAGTAAACAGTACAGCATGAATAATAAGGTGTAGAATAATATTATAGTGTATGTACGTAATTCAACAAGGACATCCAGTGATTACATATTTTGTGCTTTTTACTTGTATGTTTGCTATCTTTGGTATTTTGTGTATTTCATATTTTCTCTGACAAATTAAACAGGATCGTGAGCTAATAAGTGAGTTGGGAAGCGCATCAGAAGCAGAGAAAAGGCCCAAAGTTCCAGTTGGCCAGCCACCAAAAACATTAGACTCCATCCCCAGCCTTTCTGAGTTGATCAAGACGCGGCCCTCTCCTCTGGTGGCATTCAACCTTGTCAATATCCTGTATCCTTTTCAATGACGTGCTGAGGTGTTTATTTCCATGTGAATAATCGTGCTGCAGTTAACCCGGTGAGGATGAATCCCTAGTATACTTGGACAAGGGCCTATGGGAAATGTGTGTTGTTGCAAAATCAGCCCGTCCTCGAGGGGTTAAAAGAGTAAACAATCATGTTATTGCTAATATTGTTTACAGTGAGTATATGGCAGGAATTTGAGTAGTATGTGCTTCCTGATTAAATCCACTACAGAAGATATAGAGCACCAAACAACCATAAACAGAAGTTGAAAACAAGGGAACTTCAATTCCAGAATGCTGCCAGAGTCTTAGGAAAATTGACTCGGGTTATTCTGTCTAAACTTTAATTTGGCAAAGTTTGTGAAAAGCTGTGCATAATATTCTCAGATGAATAAAAAAAACCTGGTAGATCTGAACTCTATTCATCCCTCAGGATTTGTAAACATTGCGTGGTATAGGTAATCTAAACAATTATTTAGTTATCAATGTGATAATTTGATAAGTTTGTGATGCAGGATCGTGAAGATAATATGCTGAAAGCACAATCTTTGCGACCACAAAATTTCAGACAAGGTTTGCAATTATCAACTTTTGAGAGATGTCAATGAGCAGTAGACTCCATCTGCATTCTTTAGTCTGTGAAATTCAACTGTCTGGTAATTTCTTTGACCCCATTTCTTCCCTTTAGATATTGCTATGCATTTGTTGCAGTGCTGTACAACGGTTCACACATGGAGATTCCTTTGCATGCAGTACAGGTGAGGAAAAAAAATTGCACTGTTACACTGAACATGAAGGAAAATAGACAATTCAAGCCAACTCCAGTTGGCTTGAATGAATGGAGTAGAATCATATGAAATCATTGGGAAAGTTTTCCTTGAATTCCCATTTGAAAATTTTAGACTGACAAAATTGACAGATTCAATTGTTTTCACTGAAATATGGTATTGGGCACATCATCGATATGCAAACTACAATGTAGTTTAATTGATGATGTTAAACCAACAACTCGACAATTGTGCTGGGCACAAAAAATTCTACGAAGTTATGTTTTGGTCAACAGATTATTTACCACAGCCATTTCTCATCCAATAATGTGCATTGCTAGGTTACAGCATTGAAGCATAATTCTCCATGTTTTATCATCACTATACCCTTTCATTGTCGATTATATGTCTGTCTTTGTGAAATTCTACAAATAATCATGAAACTATTGTCTTTATATTACATTACAGAGTTTTCTAGAGATCTGTTCTGTCATCAGTGCCAAGGCTAGCTTTTCCTGCACAGAAGATGCCATTGAGAGTGCAATCCACACAATTACACAGGTGAGCTGACTAGTCTTTAATCGAGCCTGTTGTCACTGTTTTCTTTATGTGATCAGGAAATATTGCTCCTGTAATGTCATTATCAACTGAATTTTGAAGGGGATGTAAAGTCAGCATGTGGCCAGTTGGTTAGGCAGTCCATTACAAACGATTGTGGAGCAAATTGATTGCACAGTTTCAAGCAATTTTGATGAGCTTTGATACACACAACAGCTCAGAAGTTTAAGTTGGCAAGACATGTTCACCTGTAAAGTAACCCAGGTTAGGAGCGAGAGATCAAGATAATGAAATCCTTTTAATTACAATATGTGACCGTGCATCACAAAACGAACAAAAAGTCGCGCACACTGATTTTGCGTGAGGACTGAAAATAATTGAAATGGGTCAACCTAGCCGACCTTGACTTTTGCATATTTTCTGAAAGAGCATGTCTTCTTTTATATCATGCTAAAATTTGGGATCATAAAACGGGCAGAAAAGTGTGTTTTTTAGCAGTTTATCTCAAACAGTTTTAGTGGAACAGTGTGATTAGGTGTGTCTTTAGAGTCCCCTTTTCATCTCTGGAAAACCTTGTACACACTCTTCACTTTCAACTCTAATAACTTTTGAAAGGATAATGCTACTGCTTTGAAAGTTGGCATTGATTATGGACAGAATGTGTTAATGAGGCACGCTTAATTTCAATTTAATCTGATAATCCCTTCATTGTTGTTACTCTTGTGGATTACTTCCTGTTTTTTGTCCCATTCATCGCACAGCCAGCACGGTTAGGTTAAGATTACCGGTAAGCGCTTGCTTAGACACTGTAATTCGGAGCCCTTTTTCTCAGTTCACACTTTCCTGAGTTTGTGCTTTCTTCCCAATATTTATATAGATTAGGAGAGTCCATTTTATTTGAGTTATACGTTATTTCAAAGCTTAACCCGTCGAAGACGAGTCCCGAGTATACTCAGGCAGGTGTCTATGGGAAATGCGTGTTGTTGCCAAATCAGTCCGTCCTCAACAGGTTAAAGTCCGCTCTTTCAGCATATGGTCTTAACTAAAAATGCATGTCTGGCGACTTTTTGTTTGTTTTGTGGTGCAGGGTCACATATGACTCAAATTGGCAACTTTTGAGTCACATCTTTTAATCTGTGGATGGATGAGTGTGAACTATTCTTTGTTCTTGTACTGCCCTGAGGAAAATTATGAGAGCAAGTTCAAAGACTACAATGTGAAATGATAGTAAAATTGAATAATTTCCTCATCACAAACTTTCTCTTTCTGTATCAGCTCAAGAGTCTACCAAGTGCGAGGGTGCGGCTCGTTGCCGTGGGGAAGGATGTTGTGCACATCCTACTGGGGAGGAGTCGCTCATCTCCTGCTGTCTATGTAGAGGCTGCCCTCTCTGACCTGCATGAACTTCTGAAACGGAGCAGAGCAATCTACAAGAAATGTAAGTATTCAAAGTCATGAAATTCTTCCTACGAGATGCTTTATGCAACTGTTTGACAAATTGCCCTACATCGACGTAAATAAGTACTGAATTGATTAGTGTTTCTTGTAGTAACCATGATTATAGAAATCATGGGCGCACGTACTTGAGCAGGATTCAAATACACGACCTCCTGATGTTGGGCAATGCAGTGGACTCCCGTTACAACGAAGTCCTCGGGACTGGCTGTTTTCTTTCATTATATCAAAATTTCGTAATAACCGAACAAATAAACAATAAAAATATGTAGAGTGGATAATGCTGCGGCTTGAATTTTTACTTTGTTGTAACCGGAATTACGTTACATCCGTGTTCGTTATAACGGGAGTGCACTGTATGTCAATCATCTGCATTAAGCATCTCGACGTAAGAATTTCGTAAATATGAATAATTATTCAGTGCCCGCTGCATGCTATCAGGATTAGCACCGGCAGTTGCTGTCAGGCGGAAGCTCAGTGGTCTAGTGGAGATGATGCCTGTCCCTAAATCAGGAGGTTATAGGTTTGTATCCCATTCAAGCACCTACGCACATGATTTCTTTTATCATGGGTACTTACTATAACACTCGATGAAATCAGTGCTTATTTACGTCAATGTAGGGCAAGTTGTCAATCAGTTGCAAGAAATGTATAAGCTGATGTTTTGCCATGTCGCTGATTTGGTAGAGATAAATGTTTAGAATATTTCAGCCTGTGGTGCCTACGCTTATGCAGAACACCAAAAGGATGATCAAAGACTTAAATGAAGAACACACAAATTTTAGAGTGGAATTTGAATATAAAGTCATATCATCCATACGGTCTATAGATCTTCAGTTTCTTTTCAATATTTTTTGCTTGCATACTTTTCTCCTCTTTCTTTTTCTCCTTTCTTGTACTTCATCTTTTTTTCTTCTATCTCTTTCTCTTTTCTCCCCTTCTTCTCCTTCATATTCTCTTCATTTTCCCTTTGCTTTTTCCCGTTTTCTTTTTGCTTCACCAATATCTGTAACACTGATAGAAAACTAACTGTGAAGTGTCCAAAACGTAGGAGCAAGTTGTAAAGAGAAGAAACATGCTATTTAATGCTAGTCAGTACAGTTTATTTAGCTGTCCATCATTCATATTATTTGCAGATCCTGAGTCCAAACAGGAAAGCATCAGCAAGTCAAAGTCAGCAATATTTCAGGCCAAGAAGAAGGTCCTCTTTTATCTGGCGTGGACAAGAGAAAACCCTGGTGTCTTGAAGGACAGGGCAGCAGATGTCAAACTACTCCACAGTGAGTTAGGCCTGTAGAAGAGAGTGTTGATGATGATAATAGTGATGGATGGTTTTGATGGTGATGATGATGAAAGTGATGGTGGTGATGATGGTGATGATGGTGATGATGGTGATGATGAAGGTGGTGATGATGAAGGTGATGGTGATGGTGATGATGGTGATTGTGGTAATGATGAAGGTGATGATGGTGGTAATGATGATGATGATGGTGGTGATGATGTGTATGAGATGATACTTTACAATAACAAATAGTGTGAATAGATACCAAAATGTATTTTCTTCTGCTAAAGATTAAAGCTTTTTTCTGGCCAACTTTAGTTTTCTCATATACCTGTATGTTCAAAAGTAATGCGAGATGGCACCAGAGAGCATTCAATCCTGGAACCTGGCCACATGAAACATTGTACGCTTTTTGCTCGCGATGTTTGCTACATGCATATAATATTATTGTATAAGCATATTTGTGCAATCAAAGACGCCAGTTGCTAAAGGACCCGGTAGGAGAATCTCGAGTTTGAGAGGTACTCAGGGCTTGAGTCTCTGATCGTCTTTCTCTATGATATACAGTACAAACAAAATACAGTTTACATGTATGTATATACATACATTTTATGTATGTATATACATACATATTGTGTATGTATGAAAAGACAGAGACAGGGAGGGGTGGGGGAGGAATTTTCACTTGTTTTGCATTGTAACGTTTTTGCTTGTATTTGTTCCCACAACATCCTCCCCAATGTAACTGTACAAGAAATCATGTTTTTGTACTGACTTTGTTCCAGGGTCTATGGAATTGGATCTAATCAGGCACTCTCAGGTCAAGACACTCGTCGAGAAAAATCTGCCAAAAGTGAAGGATAGCTCATCACAGAAACTTATTGAAGAACTGGACTGAGTGAGGACTGACACTTGGAATGAGATTCAGCAAGGTGGGATGAATGGAGAAGGGATGGATTCATATGTTGGATTTCTGACAAAACTGGGGCCTTCTACTCCAGAAAACTTGGGACAGAAAGTGAAGTTTAAAACTACCTTACATCGACTTCAACAGACCTGGGACTCAAGAGGGTGCTGTTGTGTGGCTTGATGACCACAGCCATCATCATTATGAAGGCAGACTACTGTAAAAGTGGATATTTTCACGCAAGTAATTTTTCATGTTTGGCTGGGCAAGATGAATTTTGCATGTTTTTCTTCCGTGGTATCAAAACATTAACTACTGGAACATGCATGGTATGCAATGATATTCACATAATATGCTTTTGTTTTCGCGCTATCTTCTGGTTGCATAAAATGCATGAAAATTTCCACTTTTACAGTGTGTAGAGTTGACTGCTAATAAAAATCGATCACATACTACCTAGCAGGCATATATGTACTTTCTCTTCAGAGGATTCATATGTGATACAGGTTGTAGGTGAAATGAGCCAGGAACAATGGCTGAATCAGGAGACAAACTGAGGTTGATATTATTATCTCCGCCAAGGGAGGAGGTTATGTTTTCGTTACCGTTGGTTTGTTGGTTTGTTGGTTTATTTGTCTGTGTGCAAAATAACTCAAAAAGTAGTCAACAGATTTGGATGAAACTCACAGGAAAGGTTGATAATACACAAGTAACAAATGATTAAATTTTGGTAGTGATCCGAGAATTTTTGGGAAATTTATGAAGGATTTTTGATATTTTGACAGGAAGGGTCAATGAACTTGGGAGTTCAAGCTGGGCATTTTTGAGGTTTTCAAACACGCATGCTCTAGTTTCTGCTAGGGCGAGGCGCGCCGCGCAGCTGAGGGTTTATGACATAACAAAGGCTTCTATATTGGGAAATCGGGCGATTTTTCAGCATGAATACCTATAGGTGGGAATCACTGATCTCTATGGAAGAGCCCGAAGAGCTTTTCCCCAGTAGTGGAGAGGAGAATAATCTCTTTGAGAAGAGCAAGATCATCGGTGGAAAGTAGCTGCTTGGTGGATGTCTGCGCTCTCAGAGTGCTTTTCAAGTTTTTACTCTTTTTGACATCTCATCATATGAATTAGCTCACTTAGATAGGCATAACATGGCAGATGCTTTTTAGTGTGGGTCCATGCAACATCGCCAGCTCTAAGCATGGGTTCCTCCTTACAGGTAAAACTATGTTCATGAACTTCGTGATTTTCACCAGCATTAGAGAAGACTGACCATATAAAAATGGCTGAACATGTGCAAGGCATCACATTGTGTTGTGAGCTTTTCTCATTTCCCCTCAAAAAAATGCAGTAGCTCTCAATTGAACAGATATAGCAATACAGTATCTATCGTTACATGAGAATTTGATATACGGATGAAGATCATTAAAGTGCAAATGAGAAATAAAGAATAATTTTGCATAGGATGAAGATGAAATCCTAAACCTTTCTGTAGTTTTAATTTCTTTCTTTGTTTTCCCTTGCTGTTGTTTGTTTGTATCTTCCAAGAGTCGTCTGCTACAAAGACATACAACTGTTGTACATGTATTTTGAATACCAGGGCCTGTTTCATGAAACTTCAGTAAGAACTGTGTTATCAGTAACAAGTTGTGATAGTTGTTTTAAGCTACTTTTCCTTGCATCTGAGAGCAATAATTTGTCATAGAAATGTGGTACTGTACATGTAGTTATCACTTATAACATGTTTTTTGAAACAAGACTCAGAGGTACAACCATTGAAGTTTGGCTCAAATAAACACAATCATGAATCAACAATCACAACACATCGTGTATGCATCTATACTTTAATACTCAGGCGTCACCAAGTCACACCATATTTGCTCAAACACTCTTCTTGCACAAATCACACAGTACAGCTGTCTCACAAAATCAATCAAAAGAAAAAGTGAAGTCAAAAGGAGCCTGGGCTTTTGCTCCTAGTAGAATCTTTGTCAGAGGCACATTGACAAACATGTAGGGACACACACAACAGGTACAGCCTGAAGAGGGTTAGGGGACACAGAACAATGAAGACAAAAGGAATAGGTAAGAAGTCAAAGGTAGGGAGTCAAACAGGTAAGGAAGGGGGATTACAGCAAAGAGGAAAAAAAAGAACTGAGAAAGGATATAGAATACACCAAATCACAGAGTAATATCTTCATTCAAATTTTAATACATTTCTTTTCAATGTTTGAGGGCAAACCTGTCTTTGCAATTCAAACTTCACAAAGATTGCAAAGAAAAGATTCACAATCCAAAAAGCTGGGTTTTGGAGCTCACAAGCACAGAACTTAGTGGTCTCACCACAGAAAGATCAGGTGTAGTTGCCTCTAAATGCCGGAGTAGAGTATCAGAATCAGAATCACGTGACAGGAATGAGAGCTATCCACTGTCTTCTGTAAACATCTTGAGCAACATGTTTAGACTAACACCCCAGCATTGTATACAAGTTAATATCACTTTTTATTGTTATGTACACTGGACATCACTTACTTAAGAGCATTACCTAAACTTCTGTACTAACAAATCGTTGATGATGGAAACTTTGGTAAAGATTTGTCATCATGTTTAAATGGGCGATAAAGTAGAAATAATTTGAAAGAGGTCCAACTACATTGTATTAACCGATTTGCCGTCAGTATTATGCATTGGCACTCACAATATACAATGTATGTGGGGAAAACGCACCCACATGTTTCTTGGGGCTGTCATAGCATTGATATCATTGCTCTCTATTTACAAAGTCACATAATCTTGCATCGGAGGGGTGGAAGGAGCGAAACAGGGAACATTTCATAGCTTGTTTACCCCCCCCCCCCCCCCCCCCCCCCGATGTACTACAACTTCTGTATGCGAATCCAACTCTGCAAACTGCTGGTGGACAGATGATCTACGTAATAGATTGACAATCACAGCAAGTCTAACTTATCAAACAGTACCAACTTGCATAAAGACAGTGCTCAGTAGACAAATGTCTGTGCTGCTGATGCAATTACAATGTGTGATTGGAGGTCAAATCCTTGAAAAGAACTCTTTAACTATATGAGCATAGACAGAGACAGATGGGAAAATACTCTCTACAAAATTTGTGCAAATCATATGGAGGACCCACAAAAATAGTATTTTAGTTCAGGCAAATCACTTCATTACAGTATACCTACTGGGACTCTTAAGTTTATACATGCACAGACATCTTGAAATTTAATTTGAGTGAGGGGAAAGGAGACTTAAGTAACAAACTGTATCAACTTCATGACTTCTGAGAGTGTAATGAACCCTGACCTGGTGAAATAAATACAAGATATCATGCATTGTGAGTGACATTGATTCATATACAGCTGTAGATAGATGCAAATTTGTGTTTCATGTTTCTATGTCCACATTACACCCATTGCCTCTTGGCAACAGGAAATATTCTCTATCGGTCCACCTCTCCAAACACAACATCCAAAGTTCCTGTGAAAGATATAAAAGACAAATATATAATCATAGTATACTATACATATATAACATACATTATGAAAAGATATACATGTATATATTTGTAGGATTAAGAAATTGGTTTGTGAATATGTACATTGGGAAAAGTCAATTCATACAAAAATTCTAATTCTATAATGGTTTATCTAACACAAGTTGTATGGTGAAGATCATGCCTGATCTTCAAATGTTATCCATGATTACACTTTACACTTCATGTGAGAAATATTAATCAGTGTATGACTTTCACAGACAAACATACACATTAAAAAACCCAAACACAAACTCTGAGGGTGATTACAAAGTGTATCACTGGAAACCTTGTTAAAAAGAGCTACTTGGGACCACTGAAATTCTCTTGTTACTTCAAGTTTCTTGTTATATCAGGTATTTTAAAAAAAAGATAATATAAAAGGAACAGGCCCTGCAAAATCATCTCATTATATCAGGTATCAAGCTCACTATATCCAACCTTGTTATAGCAAGGTTCTATTGCATTGACAAAATAATGTGGAAAAGAGATTTGAACTGGACTCACCAATGATGGCCACTACATCTGCCAGCATGTGACCTTTGCTGACCTTGTCCAGACCAGCCAGGTGGAGGAATCCTGGGGCTCTGATCTTACACCGATATGGCTTGCTGGAGCCGTCGGACACCAGGTATACACCAAACTCACCCTGTAGGATAAATGAAAGGAGTAATATGTACTTCTTATGTTACAAATATTACACCGGTACGGCTTACTGTAGCCGTCCAACACCAGATATACACCAAAGTCACCCTGTAGGATGAACCAAGGGAATAATACGTACGCTATTAATACAAATCTTACACCGGTATAGGCTTGCTGTAGTCATTTGACACATGGTATGCACCAAACTCGCCATGTCGAAAAGATTATTGCAGGAACTTGTACATGATAAATCTTACACCGTTTGGGCTCACAGGCGCAGTCCTACACCAAGCATACACCTAACCCATCCAAATGGAAGAATCATAGAAGAAAAGTATTCACATTAGAATACACCTGCAAGTCATGCCAAAGCTGACACCATGTATACACCAAACTTGCCCTGGGAAAAGAAATACCCAAGAGGGAAAAAAACACACACTTCAGACTTACAAATCTCACACCTATACAACTCGCTTGAGCCGTCTGACACCAGGTGAATGAAAAAAAAAAAGATAAACAACACTTTCAAATATTTTACAGTAAGGTCATCATCAAATGGAGAGAAATAATTTTTTTTTCAGTGATACTGTATTCATTACATTACAAGAAACATTTTTGAAGTTATCAAAATAATCACATACATTTTATTTACCTTTTTTTCAGCAGAATAACTCAAATATCTCAAACTTTTATGAAAATGGATACAATGTATACATTTTTGCATTCGAACTCTTTGACAGGTGAGAACGAAAGCTGCATTATCCATGTACAGCAAATAACATTGACACAATATCCCAGCCGTTTACATTAAGAAAAGGTTGGCATTACTAGTACTTCAAATGAAATCAAGCATGCATCATATCATCTCGGATTAACAGAGATGCTCAAACAATATTCTCCACTCTTCTCTGTTTCATTTCCCATATACTCATCCCTCACTGTTCATTTTTAAAGACATTGACAATGACCTTTGACCTTTGACCTATGATACTGACCTTGGGGGCCTCAATGGCAGTATAGGTTGCACCCGGAGGAACCTGGAAGCCCTGGGTAAAGAGCTTGAAGTGATGGATGAGGGACTCCATTGAATCCTGAGGGAGAAGAAAATAAACGAAGACGAGTTACATTAAAACAGGATTCTCTATGCCAGAAAATGTGACAAAATATTATCGCTTTGGTGGAATTGAGGACAACCGTAAATCAAAACTGCCATTTTATAGTCCTCGGGATATGACTTTTAAAATCATTTTAGCGACTGCTTCCAGAAGTTTACACAAGAGCTGGAGTAAACAGAGAGGTATGATGAGAGGGTATTTGCACAGAAGAAATTTGCACAAGCTATGGTTTGAATCTAAACCACCTTTGTGAATTTGGGACGAGGATTTTGTCATATATGAACTCTTCATACCAAGGTTCCACTGTATCCTACCTTCATCTCCGCCCTGCTGGGAGGCGAGATCTTGTTGTCGTCGACTTTGATCTCCCCCTCCGGCATCTCATTGAGGCATTGGTGGATGATGCGAAGACTCTGTCTCATTTCCTCTACCCGACACAGATACCTGGAGGACAGATTAGGGAATTTCCCCAAAGAGGGAGAAGTCCATTCATCATCAGTGTTCACACGTTCTATTTTCAGGGCCTGATATGAAATGCACTATAGTGGACTGCAGGCAGAATGCAATATAGTACTCAGGAGTGATACCAGATCATTATGGACAATTATGCTTACTGCGGTTATATTCGCATGACGCTGATTATACAACTGGAGTGCACATAGTACGGTTCATGAGGGAGAATTTGTAACATTTTGTTTTCATGTGAATTATTTGATACAGAGCATGATTGCACAACATATAAAACTTGTTATACACGTATGTCTCTATACCTATCCTTATATTTCTCATGCACATTCACAGTTGTAGCGCATGACTATGCAACATATATAGTACATTGCACACATGAAAATTAACTGCCTACAATGTATATGTGACAATGAAATCCATTAACATTTTGACTCATCCACAGAAATGAGACCAGCAGTATGCAAAATTTTTATGCCAATAAAATGAAGAACACAGCTTACAATGGAGAAAAAAAAGCTGTGGTCACATTATTAGCATTCTGGATGAAATAGAAATTGTACTCGTAGTATAACTATCTATTAGTTCAATCTCGTAGACTCTGTCTGGTGTAAATGGCAAACGGATCAGAGCTCCGCCCAGCTTACCTGTCATAGCAGTCGCCCTTTGACCCGATGGGGATGTCAAAGTTCATGTTCTCGTAACCGTCGTACGGCTGCACCTTGCGCAGGTCCCACTTGATACCAGACCCTCGGAGCATGACGCCGCTGAAGCCATAGTTGAGAGCGTCTTCAGTGGTGACGACCCCGACGTCGACGGTTCTGTCCTTCCAGATACGGTTGTTGGTCAGCATCTAGTACAGGTAATAAAAGGCAACATGAGCCGCTGTCCTTTGGCAACAGAAGCAGTACAAGAACAAATCACATGCATTATCATCAATGAAGCACCGCAAGAGAGGCAACTGACAAGGATACTTACTACTGTATAAACTGTTATTTCCCGTACACATATTTTCGCATGTTGTTAAATTCCTGACTTGCGAAAATCACAAAAATTAAACCCTCGCAAAAATAACAGCTTACACAGTATTCACAAGAATATGGCAGTAAGAAGTTATATGTGACAAGTTTCAACTACATAGGAAGTAATCAGCAAGGAATGATGGGAAAATAAAATGAATGCTGGCTTTGGACACAGGCTTTCCTGTAAAGTGATTCACCTAATCTCACATACACAATGAACTTATCAATGCATGAGCACATGACTTTTATGTATGAAGGTCGCAAACAAGCCAAACAACAAAATCAAAATCCAGCTTCAGATATCAAGCTACATGTAGGAACAGTACAGCATATTTCTCCTTCTCATTCCTATATAGAATACTCGTACTACGATCCCCTTCAACCACTGTTCAAGCTTACACCATCTGCCTAACCTAATCCTCATGATGCAAAGATATAAGAATGTCTAATGCCAAGATTTCTTGGGAAGTACTTACCTCCTCCAGCTCATCAATGCGGATAGAGAAATTCTTGATGAAGTCGTACATGTCATCCAGGAATCCCAGAGGCAGATCCTGTACATTGGGAATGAAATACAGTGCATGTCAAGAACTAGTATCGAAGTTTGTCTGATAGAATACTTTCAATTTCAATTTGGGGTTGTATCGTTCCCGCAAAAGTGGTAGGAAGGATTGTCGTCACTTTCTGGTAAGGAAGATTCAAAGCTTGTAATCATAGCCACTCTTATGAGGGCATCGACGTACATGTAAGTGGCATCATTACAGAATTGTGTTGCGGATCTTGTGGTCTGGTGGATATTCACTACAGGATCAGGCCCTGCCAGAGCACATGCGTCCTTGAGCTACAGAATCCACGACATGGGAACCTGGTAGCAAGCTGAGGGATAATGCTGTGGGACTAAGGTTTGTGTGAACCACAACAGACAACCTGGATGAAATCCTTGTAAGGTTGTGGAATAAGTGCAGGGTAAGTGCTAGATTCATTCCAGTGATGATGGTAATGATAAGTTCTATGCACCATGACGTGGTGTAACATTGCAATATCAAAATCAACCAGAGCAACAAGAACTATGCCAGTAGATTATCATTTTATGTATCTTCACCCTGGCCTTTGCTTATCTGGCCTAACTCATCAGATGCCCATTAAACATCTCGAGGGATAAGAAGACCACGCATTTTCCTCTATTGCTCCTTGTCAATGGAACTCCCTTTCGTCTAATTCTCCATTAAATTGACAAACTGGAGGACGTCAAAGCTGCACTCTAGACTCACATTTTTTTTGCTAGACACTCAATTACTAACTCTCTTGGAGGAGCCTATGCCTATCATTTTTTTCTTAAACATCATCATAAGTTAGTTCTGGTTCCCCATCGCACGCCAATCAAGGTTATACTTCAGAATCTCCACACCACAATGTGTTCAAGAAGGGTAGCTTGCAACATAAAAGATTTTTAATCACAGGAGAAAGTTCCACAGAGATGTATTACGCACAATCCATCAGGGAATGTCATGGCAAAGAAAATTGGCACGAAGAAAGACTTATTCACAATGCTATCATTTACAGTGCACTCCCGTTATAGTGAACATTGCTATAACAAAATTCTGGTTACAACGATGTAAAAATTCAGGCTACAACATTATCCACTCTATGTTTGTGTATTTACCTCCGCCAAGGGAGGAGGTTATGTTTTCATTACCGTTGGTTTGTTCGTTTGTTTGTTAGTTACTTAGTTAGTTAGTTACTTAGTTTGTCCGTGTGCAAAATAACTAAAAATGTAGGTAATGAATTTGGCTGAAACTTGCAGGAGAGCTTTAGAATGATACAAGTAACAGATGATTAAATTTTGATAGTGATCTGAGAATTTTGGGGGAATTTATGAAGAATTTTTGATATTTTAGCAGGTAGGGGCAATGAACTTGGGAGTTCAGGCTGCGCGTATTTGAGGTTTGCATGCGCGCACTAAAGTGCGTGCTCTAGTTTCTGCTAGGACGAGGCGCGCCATGCAGCTGAGGGTTTATGACGTAACAAAGGCTTCTATATTGGGAAATCGGGTGACTTTCAGCACACAATGCTATAAGTATGTATTGGTGGAAATCACTGATAACTCTATGGAAGAACAAGATCAGTGGTGGAAATGAACTGCATGCTTGGCGGAGGTCTGCGCTCTCAGAATGCTTTTCTAGTTATTATTTGTTTAGTTTAATACAACAAAATTTAGATATACATGTACGTGTAAAGAAAGAAAACTGCCAGTCCCAAGGACTTCATTAAAACTGTACTGCTGATCTCACCTGTGAGACTCCCCCAGGTCTGACGTAGGCAGCATGCATCCTGGCGCCAGACACACGCTCATAGAGCTCAAAAGTCTGGAAGAAAAAGCATACAAGAAATGAACATGAGGCCAGGAATCTGCCATTCATGATGTTCTATCTACAAACTGTAGCATCATGATATAAGCATCATCCTCATTGGCAGAAACTTTGTAACTTTGTTTGTTTGTTTTTAAATTAGCTTTGCCATCATGCATTAGTGCACAAGTCCTTCTCTGGATACGATGATGATCAACAAGGAAAGAATTTTAAAATCAAAGCATTTAATCCAAACTCCTGTTCAATACTGTAAGAATACAGACATAGACTCTCAGATGAACTAAATGCTCTCCTACCTATTAAAGGGAAATATAGTACATGCAACTATGCTGTTAAAATGAAACGAAGAAAGTTTTTAAATTTCATGGGTTGCTTTTATTTAAGGCGATGCACCTCCATTCATTGTATCACACGAGAAGATACTTTAAGTTCAAACTTTACAAAGAAAAGAAGCTTTGATCGCAGCATAGACATCATTCCACTGCCAGTTGCACCTTGATGTGGAAATTTTACTTTTAAAGGTAACTTGTTTACATAAAAGAGGTTAGTCCCACATACTACCACTAGTAATCATACTGCATACCATGCTATTAGAATTCCTGTTCAGTAGCAAACAAAAAGGGTTAATCAAATTCTTACCTTTTCTCTCTCCTCAAAGAGCCAGAAGAAAGGTGTCATGGCTCCAATGTCCAGGGCGTGAGTACCAACGGCCATGATGTGGTTGGCGATCCTCGTCAACTCTCCAAACATGACTGTAAAGCACAAGAGGCAAAATTGCACAATGAAATAACGACTCAAATTGATGAAATTCTTGTGTCAATTTATTGAAGGTTTAGAACCAGCACTGACTGTTGGGCAGAAGCTTGGTGGTCTAGTGGATAAGACACCTGTCTGGTGATCAGGAGGTTGCAGGTTTGAATTCTACTCGAGTACCGCTACGTATGAATGCCCATGATCATGGCTTCTATTAAAATAATGATCAATTCAGTACTTATTTATGTCAATATAGGGCAATTTGTCAATCAGTTGAATGAAATAACAACTCCTCTGACAGAGGCATTTCACTTGCTGATTCAGCAGAGTTTTCCTGCTATCATTCTTTGTATTTCTGCATTATCTTTTCTTTGGATGTCATCCTATGCATTAAAACAGATACCAATCTGTCTCTCTGTGTTGGAAGAACTGAACATACCTAGATGCATCGGTTTCATAAATTCCAAAACACTTTGTCAATGACTCATAAAATGCTGCATGTTTCCAACAGAGATGATTTCAATCTTTTTTATGTCATCCTGGTTTCCCCTCCCACAACTGTTCTTGTCCAACATTCAAACAAAGATGAGAGTGTACAAAGATAACACGGCTAGTGGGAATTTTCTCAACGATGTCAAAGTCCAATCAATTTCAAGTCTACTCAATTACTGCAAGCCAGAGCAATTCCAGAGTCCAATAAGGCCAGTCATCACTTTTATGATATCCATCCCTTTTATTAATTGGTCCCTGTGAAAAACAGTACTTCTGATAGGAAGACCCTAATTTGGCTTACTGCGGATGTACTGCGCCCTCTTGGGGACGGATATGTTGAGGAGCTTCTCGATGGCGAGGGAGAAGGCCTGTTCGTTGCACATCATGGAGACGTAGTCCAGGCGGTCAAAGTAGGGCAGGGCCTGCATGTAGGTCTTGTACTCGATGAGTTTCTCCGTGCCACGGTGCAGAAGGCCAATGTGGGGGTCGCAACGGACGATGCTCTGTGGGGCAGTGGGGGGAATTATCACTATCACTGATCAGTCTCTGAGATCAAGCAGTATTATAGTCATACTATACTCATCTAGCAAGGCTTTGAGGAAAACAATCCTTGCCAATTTCAGTGGTGATATATCACTTGGTCTACTCCCACTTCATCCAACAGCAATTTAATCTCAACCTATATGGTCTAATCCCATTTCGTCTACAACCACTTTGTCTAATGATCATCTAGTCCAACTGCAACTTACAAATGTAGCCTCATTGCGAGTGGGTCTACTTCCGGATGGGCTTTGCCCGTTTCGTCTAATACCCACAGTTTATTAGACAAAATGGAGAAAAAAAAAAATCCAAGGAGTCAAAATTGCAATTACACAATCTGGTCATTAGACGAAATGATAATTAGCCAAACTGGACATCAGGCTAAGTGAGGATTAGACCAAATGGGCAATACAGGAAATTGATACACTTGTAGTAGACCAAATGAGTTTTAATAGCTGTAGTGGCATTAGACAAATTGGGAAGTAGAACATCTGATATTAGACCAAATGGCAATAAACCATTTCAGTGACTTTGTATTCAAAATATAAATGTGTGTGTTGTGTGTGTATTATGAAGGTACGTTGTATCACCAATGAGATAAACACGCCAAATTATTTTTCTTTTTTCATTGAGACGATGTCAGAAAAAAAAAATTAAATCATTATTAGTCTTCAAAATTTCAACTCACCTCTCCACTCAATTCTAGCACAAGTCGCAACACACCGTGGGCTGCTGGATGTTGGGGACCAAAGTTGATCACCAAATTGGCAACATCTTTCTCTGCGATGGGATCACGATCTGTAGGAGAAAAGAAGTAGCACATCATACATGGACACTGATACAGAAAATGTATGATGCATGAAATACTTGCGCACCACAGCACTACTGTTGCCATGCCATTCATTATACAATTGTAGCTTTGCAAAGGAAAATGAAAATGACTAGAGTCTAAGTTAAATATATCATTTCAAACAAAAATCTGGATCTGTCTGTTGCTTAATTACCATCCCAGGGAGGGGCGGGCCATTTTGCCGTGACGTCATCAGGATACATCACAGCCTTGGAGTACTGCTCGATATCCTTTACTTCTGGCTGCCATTGTTTGTTTCTGTGAGAAGGAAAAACCATTGATTACGAGTCAAGTAATTCTGTTCTGGGTCACAGGCTTCACTCTTGGTCTTACAATTGTAGTCTTAGGTAGGTCTGCATGTGTGAAGTGATTGTCTACGTCACGTCACAAAACAATGAGTTGACTGGTCATTGTGCAATTTACCACAATAACAACAAACGCAATTAGGCATGACGGCCCATTAACGATGAGCAAATTCGTAGTTTTCATGAGCCCAGTGACAAGGAACCACATTTTTTTTTTCTCCCAATCATGTATTCTGGACCAGTGGACCATATTATGTAAAATACGGACCAGCTATCCATAGTTTACTTGGAAGAACAATGTAATTTAGAATCGAGAAGGACAGGTGGTCCGTTAGTGCATGTATACAAAATGTATACGTACATTGTAGACCTTCGATACAAATCCAAGTAATTTACGGGTAGGGCAATTGTGCACTTCATGGCCCTTTATCATCGGTGTGAGATTTAACCCTAATTGAGCAGTGCATGTGAATTAGGGTACCTATCAGGCACCCCGGGTTTGACAGCGTGTCTTCCGGCACTGTACTGTGTGCATGTGTGTCAGATTTCACGTTGGGATGCAGTGTGTGTGAATGTGTCAACGTGTGTGTGCGTGATGAAAGAACTTATGGACCAGTTACGGTACGCCATATGGTTGCTCTAACGCCCATCCCTGCGCGGCGCTATCGAGCGCGAGCAGACCCTAGAAGCAGGGTGCTGTGCAATGGCACACAACGGAACGCAATCAATGATAAACTTCTGTGCTTTCATCATGATTTTAAATGAATGAATTTTGTGGGTTTTTTTAAGCAGGGGATCAATAATTAACCTACATTGCAGAGGACATTATGTCCACTCGCGGCCTTGCCGAAATTATTCTGTAGAATAATAATTAAAAAAACCAAAATCGTATCCCGATTCATCTGTTATAGTTTATTTTGTCTACATAGTTACCGTTTAACGAGCCCGACCAGACACCGTGCAAAGTGCGTAAAGAGTCAAACCACCAGTTTTCGGACACTTTTCTGCAACATCTGTTCAACTCAAGTAATAGTCTACAAAATTATATTCGTAACAATGTATATTGAATGTTGAATATATCACATTATTTTTTCCTGATAATGACTTTGTTAAATACATCATAATATCTCACAAAATCCCCAAATATTACCACCTTGTCAAATCCCCAGAATTCAGACAGCCTCTCCAAATTCGGACACGCGCTATGTGTGTTAAATGTCAATAAAGCATGCAAAGCCGCTGAAAAATGAGCGCGCCACACCTTGTTGGTGCAAGGTTGCATCGGGGATGTTGTGGCGCCCATTCATGTCCGAATTTTGCTAACTCGGCACTTGCATTCAGCTCCTGTAGACGGTTAACATTTAGAACTTCATCGGCATGTAAGGAGATTTTGTTAATCTTTTGTGTTTTTGAGGATACCATTACACCGACCTTGCGATGAGCGAAAAATCTCGCAACAGAATAGCGTAATTTTTCAGTTTTTAGCACTTTTTCGGTGACCCTCTTCCTTTACACAGGACCCAATTCGCGCTCGCTTTGGAAAAGTTGCGCTGATTCTGTATATTTGATGGCGAAATTTGGGATTTTAGATGGATTTTTCGGCACTTTCCTGTGGTGAACGGGTATGCCAGTAGTGATATCTACAATATATGTCATGTGAAACAATGTGATATGCGTGTGTTGTGACAGTAGAATTTGCTGGCTTGTGATAAGTGATAAGTGTCCGGATTCTGGAGGCCGGCCGAAAACTGGGGGTTTTACACTAGGCTACGTAGCTAACGATTTACGGGCAGCCACATACATGTACATATACTGATGTACCTGTAGCAACACACACACAAGCCTCACGTACATATATGTAGCTCACCCGCGTGGTTAGTTTGCTCAATTTGTGATGGGGTTGGATCAGGATGGATGAAGGAGGCATGAAATGTATTCAGATTCTATTCACACAACTGTTGTGGTGAACTGGCGCAAGCTAACATTAGGAATAAGGATGTTAAAAAATGGAATCTGTTGTATCGCAGACTACTGCCAACTTTCTCACACTTTGCGCCATGATCATGGCAATTTTCAGCGATTTGCCGTTGCAACATTGTATCTTTTGTATATATCATATTACACTTGGGTACAATGTAAAAAGCTCGAAAAATCCTGCAGTGGAGAGCAAAGCCAAAGGCACGCAAATCGCCCAGTGTTCGATGTGTCAGCTCCACAGAAGTGTAGTAAATTCAAGTGAGGCGGGCTTTTAGTTAGTCACCTTATCACTTGTCAATCAGCGTTCCATACAGGCATAGGCCTACACTACAGCATGCAGAGCAAGAGATGCTCGCTAGCCAGGCAGGCCGGCCAGCTGCTCAGTGTGTGGCGTGGTTGTGGTTCACCTTGCCCTAACCCCGTCGCGGGACGCTGTAACATACATGTAGAGTAAAATATCCCGTTTGCGGCAGTTTAAGCATTGTTAAGGGTTTTTCCAACTTGTAAACAAATCAGGCAAATTATTTTCAACCATTTCATATCATAGACAAGATTATCCATTAACACAATTGTTTTCATGAAAGAAATTTACCACTGACCAACGCAGTTTTCATGATTTACCAGGGCAAAACCCGGCACAATTTTTGCCGATAAGGGCGATATGCGACGTAATATTTCTGCTTGCGGCACGATGTACAATCCCTATGCAATACACGCGTGCTCCGCGATCTTTAGCTGAACGCCTTCACATGTCTCGCGAACATTGCGTAAGCGCCAATTCCCATTGCGAAAGCACATGAAAATAGCGTGCGCACATGCATTGGCCGCAAACAAGATCGCAATTCTGGCGGTGTTGTTGATGTCTTTCTCGTGTTTTTCTCATTTTTTTCGATGGTAACATCCACTTTCCGAAAAAAATGGCGGCCCACATCGGCTCGCGAAAGTTCTATTTTACGTGAGGATATGTTTTCAAAATCCATGAACATCGAGAAAACGACAAAAAATCCAGTTTCGTGGACCATTGTTTCTTAACTGTTATGTTACGAAGTACCGAAAATTTCATTTTGGATGCGATATGTTGTCATTTAGAGTAAAAGCCCCAATTTTCGGACACTTAAACTTTTTTGCAATATTTATTCAACTCAAATAATTTTCCACAAAATGAAATCTATAACAATGTTTGTTACATATATTAAACTAATTTTTCCCAATATTGATTTTGTTAAACCGATCATAAAATTTCACAAAATCCCCAAATATTATCACCATGTCAATTCCCCAAAATTCGGACAGCTTCTCCAAAATCCGGACACGCGTGCATTGTCAGTACGCACACAAGGCCGCTGAAAAATACGCGCGCGCCATACCTTGTTGACGCAAGGTTGCATTGGGGATGTTGCGGCGCCCGTTCGTGTCCGAATTTTGGGGCCTCTGCACTTGCATTCAGCCCCTGTAGATCTACATTTATTCACTGCATCGGCACGTACGGAGATTTTGTTTTTCTTTTGTGTTTTTGAGGATACCATCACACTCTGAGCTTGCGATAAGCGAAAAATCTCGCAACGGAACGGCGTAATTTTTCAATTTTTAGTGCTTTTTCGGCGACCCCGATTCTTTACACGGGCCCTAATTTGCGCGCGCTTTGGAAAAGTCGCGGCGATTCCGCGATTTTGACGGCAAAATTTGGGATTTTAGATGGATTTTTGGAGGTGACTCGGGCATTTTCGTGTGGTGAACGAGTGTGCTAGTATGTGAAACGATGTGATATGCTTGTGCTATTACAGTCGACTTTGCTGCCTTGTGATAAGTGGTAAGTGTCCGGATATTGGAGGCCGGCCGAAAATTGGGGTCCTTACTCTAGGTGAGAAAATTTCACTTTCGTCAGAGATCGTGCCCATTTTATCGGTTGATTTTTGTTGATTGCTAGTGTGTTAGTATATGTGTAGTGTGCATGTCACAGTGCAATGCTGTGTTTAGATGTATATTAGTACCGTGTATGTTGTACCTGCCGCGAACGGCTGCACGGCCGCTTACTGACGCAGTTACTCTAGTACGTATTTGTCCGTATGGGGTCGCTGCTGCGGTTAACCTTGCCCTGGCTGCCTGGCCTTCTTATTGTAGTCTACTGTACTGTAGTACTAGACAACGTTGTCTACGGCGAATGTTTACCGATACTATATAACATATCTAATCTAACGTCAGATCTTGGCTACAACACTGAAAAGTAAGATGTCTTACGTTAGAACCCTAACTAACCATGCTAACCGGTGACGAGTTAGGTAATTTAAACGAGTCGAAGGCATGTCTTCCATTACCCGACACCTAAATAAGTACGTGGGACTACACAGGAACAATCACCCGCTGATTCACATTTTTCAGTAGTTCTAACGATTAACAAGCCAATATTGAGATCATAACGTATTATTTTCATGAAATTGAAACTCATACCTTTTTGACGAAACTATGGGAAGTCTACTCAGTGCTGGGTTCGTGAGAACCGTGCGGAAATTTGACGCCAAGCTGTACGTCGCACGGCCCAAAATCGACGCCATTTTGACACAGCTTACATCACTATCGATCTATGCCGATAGCTCGATACGATAGCCAGGCGATTTTGCATGTGTTCATTTTTGTTTTGTTTTTTATGTACAGAGTGTGCAGAAAATCACGTTATGCAAGCAAGTGGCTTGGTGTTTATATAGCCTATACGGATGTGATTCTTCACAGTCTCAGAACCTTCGAGGTTGTAAACTAAAGAAAGAAGAAACTTAATGACCTACAGTTCAAGGCTCACAGGCCTAATTTAGTGACAGGATGATAAAAGGTCCCCCCCCCTTTATTTTTTTTCTTCTAGTCCTTACAGGACAGTGTAGTTTCAGATGACCGACCACCACTCATATGCCAAAGGTATTAGTAGACAGAAACAATCCGTCTTTCCGGAGGAGTTTTATAACATCATCTTATCATCCTTACAATTATGATGTTATTTTGTTATTGATATCATTATTACCCTTTGGAATAAACTACCTCTTTATATTCAGAATGCCTCATCTGTTGAATCATTTAAGATTCTTCTCAAAACTCATCTGTTTAATGAGTTGTATTTTTTTTTTTTTTTTTTACTGGAGGCGCACACAGTCAGTTTTTAATTATTGTATCTCCGTATCACATGTAGTGTTTTTTTTTTCTTCTTCTTCATTTGTTACTGTTATGTTGATTTTGAATTGTCCTAATGCTATTGTGTTTTCTAGACTTCTTGTATGAATAGCACCAGTGCGCTTAAAAACACCAGACATATGGAGCACCGTTTAAATGCAATTATCCTTAATATTATTATTATTATTGTCATTACTATTATTATTATTATTATTATTATTATTATTATTATTATTATTATTATTATTATTATTATCATTACTACTACTACTACTATTGCTATTACAATTATTATTACTATACTACTATTACTATTACTATTACTATTACTATTACTATTACTTCTATTACTATTACTATTACTATTATTCATGGTTCTCCTCCGGATTCCGTAAAGCCAGACGTAGTCTCCGCGGAACATTATTATCTCCGACAGTATTACTTAGAATGGTATGCTCTGCATCATTTCCTTATAGTGTTTTCTTGATATCTCGCAAAAAGTGAAAAGCCCAATCCTCATCTTCACAAATACCGTATACCATCCCTTAAGGAAATTGCATAAGCATGTAAGTTTTGGATAACCCATCTTCATGTATAAATTGAAGATGATAAAGTCGTTATTGGCAGTGGCTGACTGTCAGTTTATGTGTAATAAACATAAATGTTATAAACAGACCCGAATACTGCCATGACTGCCTTACGTACTTGTCGGCATTTTGAAACATCATAATCATAATTATTAACCATTATCATGCATATATTCCTGTAAGATGCAATTGCAAACACTCGACCTTTTTATCACTGATAATAGAGACATTTATCATGATACAGGAGGTGAGATACAACCAAGATATTAATATTACTAGAAAGTATGTTCCATGAGCTAGCAGGTGGATAGAGGAAGGATAGATAGTCCTAGAACATTGCTCTTCGATGTCCCGGTAGGTCTATACAGAAAACTTATAAAATTCCCTTCGAGAAACACCTATCATTATATCATATACAAACACACGCACACATGCACGTTTTGCATCGTATCTCTTATTCTCCCGTTCCTATCATGTCTCTCTCGTTCTCCCCCTTCATTGTTGCATTCATCACAAAGGGCTGGGTGTTTAACCCGGTGAAGTGGTCCCGCCTCACATCCAACTGGACCCCATGGAAGACCAACTTAGCATAGCTGAATATGGGCTATCCAGCCATCTTCTCAGATGGAAAATGAACGAACGAACAAACAAACAATCAAAGAAACATATTGATCATATATTATCAACACAAAATTGTATTATAATCTACTATAAGATGGGGTGTTGTAGGCCTATTGGAGTATACAGTTAATACGCCTAAACGTCTGCATGTGTTGTAAAGTTCTCACCCTATAGAGAGAGGGTGACACGTTGAAATAACCAGACATTCTCAGAAATTCGGGTTTTTTTTTCTTTTCAACCTTTCACCTACGAAGGCATATCGTTTACATTCGCTGAATCCAGTCATAAAATTATTATACGTTTACTTTAATGTCTCATATTTCGATAGGCCAACATCCGTATGACGCAGGCAAAGTCTGTTTATAGATCGTCTATTATGGAAGATATTTCTTTTTCCTGTTTCCTCTTAAGAAACCACCCGCTTCTTCACATACATGTACCTGACTCCTTGAAATAACATTTTATCATAGAATTATACAGCGCTCTTTCCACAAACGTGCAGCAGCTGGAACGCAGTATATTCAATTACCTCCGCCAAGGGAGGAGGTTATGGTCCATTCTCAGATAAAGCGTTCATTTTCAGTCCGAGCAAACTCCCAAAAATAACCAACACTCATCCTGTTGAAAGTTCTCAACCGGAGAACATGCCAAATACGAAACAATAAATGGTACATTCTAAAAGTTGGCCACTCAAAGAGTAAAAATGACTTGAAGTAGAGCATATGACTTCCTAACAGATACGTTACCAAAAGTAACCAATTTGAAATGTACTTACAAATGGGACATACTAGGTGTTTCAAAAAACATTTCCCACTTTTGATTCTTAATAATTCAAAAACTATATATCAGATAACACTGTCATTGATATGAATGATAGCTGAATAGTGTACAATTTGGTTGAAGGTGGTTTAAATATGAAAGCATAAATAAGTTTCATGAAATCCATGATTAATTTCACAGTTAGGTTCCAGACTTTGCTCTATTTTCAACCCTCTGTACAAAATTTCACTTTGCACAGGGGTCTATGGGTGTGTATGGGAGTGTGTGGTTAACACCCTGACAATGGTCCTGAACAATGGCCAGGGTTTGAACGCTTCATTATTCATTCATGAGAAATTCCACTATCACAGCTAGTCTTTATTCAGCCTCTGGCAGTATCTGTGTAAAGTCAAACGCCTGTCGATACTGTCGTTGAGTCGCGTCAGTGCTCTCCCTACTTCTGAAAAACAAAATTACAATGAATACCTTCTGTTCTATTGTTAACGTGGTGACAGGAAGTAAAGAAAATCAATTAGAGTATACACTTGTGTATATGGAGCC
Organism: Diadema antillarum; assembly: GCF_040938485.1. Lineage (NCBI taxonomy): Eukaryota > Metazoa > Echinodermata > Echinoidea > Diadematoida > Diadematidae > Diadema > Diadema antillarum. Next base: position 1,419,819 of record NW_027271919.1, read on the forward strand.
TTGAATAAATCTACTCTGAAACAAATCGCCCCAATGATAAATGCTGCTGAACTCTTTACCAAAAATGATCTCTTTTTATCGAAAAAGCGAAAAATTTGTCAGACTATTTAATTAGTAGACAGTTGTATTAAAATGAGGAACTTTAGATCATTTATGCTTATTTATATCCCAAATTTAGTGATACTGTATGTCAGAAGCAAAATTTGAAAATGATTGCCAGCTGGAATGAAATGTGGTGTTTGCAAGCACTTTACCGTGCATGAATTCAGACTAGCAGTGCCCAGGGCAATCCACATGAATTATTGATTACGCATTCATGTGCCAGGGAGTGCCTAGCCTTTAAACAAGGCGACTCGCTCTGCGTGCCCCCGCATAGCGCGTTTACCCCACAAACCTGTTGGCCGGCGAGTGGAGCGAGCCGCCTTTATCCACTCGTTCAGGGATGTGTACTTTTGTCGTTGTTGTTGCTTTATATTCTTTGACAAATTTGCGTTCAAATTTGACGCATAAAATACACACGGCACCAAGGCAAGCCTCGTATAATAGGCTTGCCTTGGTGCCGTGTGTACACATCTGTGTACACATCCCTGAACGAGTGGATAAAGGCGGCTCGCTCCACTCGCCGGCCAACAGGTTTGTGGGGTAAACGCGCTATGCGGGGGCACGCAGAGCGAGTCGCCTTGTTTAAAGGCTAGGGAGTGCCAGACTGACGCCTAGTCAACAGGTGGTTCAGGCATGTCCATTGTTCAGGGCATTGTCAGCACACACTCACATACACATCATTGGTTCCTGTGCGAAGTTCAATTTTGTACAGAGGGTTAAAATTTGACCAAAATGTGAAACCTTGCTTCAAAATCAATCTTAGATTTAATGAAACTGATATATGCTTTCACGTGCAAATTACCTTCAACCAAATTGTACACTATCCAGCTATTACTCATATCAATGACACTTTTATCGAATGAATAGTTTTTAAAATATTTATGATCAAAAGTGGGAAATGTTTTTTGAAACACCTAGTACATTCATCTTTATTGTTTCAATTTCTTTGTAAGAAATTAAGTACTGGTCATTTGGAGGATGTAGTCCTCCTAAAGAATAAAAACATTTAGAAGTTCCTGCTAAAGCAAGCGCTTAATACCAGACATTATTTCTGTGCGTTGGGCTTGAATTAAGGTTTCTTTTAAAGTAAATAAGCTTAAAGGGGTAGCACAGTATTGGTGGAGATGAAAATTGGGCTTTAACTTTTTTGCGAGATACCAAGAAAACACTTATGAAATAATACATAGCATACCATTTTGAGAGGAATTCAAAGTTAATTTGATGAAAATCGGGTATAGAATAGCTGAAACATCCAAAAACAAAGTAAAACCAAACGATCGTAATAAAGTGTGGGTCCCACACTTTATCAGGATCACTCTGTTTTGGATATCTCAGCCATTTCAAAATCAATTTTCATCAAATAAACGTTGAAATCCTCATGGAATTACATGCTCTTTCATATTTCATAAGAGGTTTCTCACTATCTCACCAAAAATGATAGAAACCTGAAGTTAAGTCTTAACCAAAACTATACGATCCCTTTAAGATTGACTTTACTCTCTAAAAAAATCCCGAGTGAAAATATTCTCTCTTAAAGGAGTGAATACAAACAAGAGTGAATTTAGAGTGAAATTGGAGTGAATTGTGAGTGAAAATGTTCATTTTCACTCATTTTGGACTCGCGGTGACCTGAAGGATCACTCGAAGATTTTCGAGTGATCCCTGCGTGAGGTCACTCTAAAACGAGTGAAAAATGAACATTTTCACTCACAATTCACTCCTATTTCACTCTAAATTCACTCTTGTTTGTATTCACTCCTTTAAGAATGAATATTTTCACTCGATTTTTTTTTTTTAGAGAGGATGATCGACATATTGCTAACAAGTAGCGTTTTGAAGCCAAAATATCATGGAAAATGGCATATCCGATCTGAAATGGGTCATGTAAACATAGATTTACAGTTTTGTTAAAAGATAAGTACCCGAAAACTTCAAAGTGTCTTTGATAACGTATCTGTTACGGAACATCATACTTTCTTTGAAATGTGTTAAGAGAATACATCACGTGTTCTTATATTGTCATTAATTCCAGGAAAAGATGTTTAAATGTGTAATGTTAACACTTTTCAAATAAAATCTAATTAATATTGATGTCGTTCATGTTATGTCAATATAACTACTTTGATTCACGGTAACGTATGTATATCTGTCACAAATAGTAAATCTGTCAAACAGATTACATATAAATCCTCGTATTTCCAATGAATCTAATGCCGTTAAAGATTATAGTATGCTGACTAATATCCGGGCAAAAAGTATAAAAATATTACAATATTTTTCGTGAGTGTTTCGTTATTTTTTCCACTCTTTCTCTCAGAAAGTCGGTACGTAACGTATCTGTTAAAGATTATCAACATGTGCTTCCTAATTCTATTCATATTTCTTTCGTTGAAAAAAATGTACATTAAAAACATCTTTAAAAAAGTTTGTGGTTGCAGGTATACTATAAAGCACTAGATTTTCAGAGCAGACTCGAAGCCAAGGGCCCAAGTTCGCATTTCCTAACATTTAGAATCACAAAGCAAAAAGTGATTGTCAGATTCGTCAATTTTTAACGTCAAAGACGAACACATTTCAGCAGTTTAGAATTTCTTTTCCTTGCATGAAGTCGTGTTTGTCTTCAACACTAGCGTAGCGAACCTGATTTTCTTATACGCAATGCGTTATAGGGGCTAGCCCTCTAACTTATTACCTGTAGTCCAGCTCGCTATTAAGCATGTCAACGATAAACAATGCCAGTTTTCTGCATAAATAGACAATACAAAATGACAGTAGCAAGTTTTTATTCTTAAATGTATAGACATGTATGTATGATTTGTGAAATCGCCTTTAAGTCACTGATCCTTTGTTAGATGTTTGGCATTTCACCATCAAAATTAAGTCACTGCTTTGTATCAATGGTATTCCAAAAGTTTCAAAAGAAGCAACTGTCCCAGCCTTCAAACTGATATTTTGTTTGATTTTGTTTTCTTTATGATGATCATGACTTAGAATAGTATATGGACGGATATTGCTTCAACCTGTGCAGAATTCCCTAGCCAAGGCACTTTATACGCGTTTCATGCAAAATACTCTTGGGTGTTACATGTATATCAAACCACAGATAGACCAGCATCAGCAGAATTAAAAACAACAGCAAGAACAGTATGATGAGATTCATGATAATAGGCCTTATGTATACTGAATATTTAGTAACAAATACAATACAATCATGTAAAAACAAAAATAGAACTACAATATTTGAGAAGGGGATGGGGTGGACGACAAAGAATATACAAAAAAAAAAAATACAATGCTGGATGTTTTATAAATTTGTGCTGATTGTATATGACAATCAAGGGCAGGAATGGTGCCCTACACTGTAAAAACATCGGTGTTAGATTTAACACCACGGGTGTTAAATCTAACACCGGTCAAACTTCAATAAAGGACCACACCCACAGGTGTTGAAAATGCACTGTGACGGTGTTGAAAAGTGTTCACCTGACACTTCGTGGTGTTAATTTGACACTGTACCTGGTGTTATTTTGACACTGTACTGATGTTAATTAAAAGATGACACCACATGGTGTTGATTTGATATTTGTTGGTGTTAATATCAATGGTTTAACACCCGTCCAGCTTCAATAAGAGACCACGCCAGCTGGTGTTACTGTGGTGTAAATTTATTTGCACATTTTTTCAAAAATCTAGTATTTTAATGTAAAATTCTTGATCGTCTTGTTTAAATTAAAAATCAACAAGAAGTGCAGTTACTAAGAAACTCTTCAAAAAACAGTTTAAAATTTGGAAATGACACCAGGAGGTGTTAATTTAACACCATAAATGAGCACCGAAAATTTAGCACCAGCTCGGTGTTCACTATTTAACACCGGACTTTTTGCAGTGTAATATTAGCGAATTCTGTGTGATTTGTTGAGCTACACTGTATGATCAAGTGATTGAGATATCACGGTCTCATTTTTGTCGTTGTTGTTGTTCGTTTAATTCAAACATTTCGACAAATAATGAAAGCTCGAGTCTGTCCTCATCTGTTTTAGTACACCTGTCTGTATTGTTTGAAAACAATAACCGGTTTTCTCTATAGTATGATTATAATGGAGAGCTAACAGAAAATCAATAAAATCGTAGCACTATACCAATGTCCTTACAATGCCTTAAGATTTTGTTAGTGAAACATGAGACCACATTTGTGTTTCTTTTGCCACAAAAATGAAAAAAAAATCTACACCTATCCATAAGGAAAGGCGTTTGACCACCACCGTAAATGAAAGAAAGAACTAGTCAGTATTGCGCTATCATTATTATTACTATTATTGTTTGATTTGCAGTCATGACGTTTTTGTCACAACTGATGTTAAAAATGAGACACTTTCATAAAAGTTACCTACTAACTTGTTAAACATGGATATGTTGTCGATAGATGGGCTGTCAAAGTTTTCTATCTACATGTGCTGATCAATGAATGGAAAACATGCTATGTAAGTGCTAACTGAAGTGCATGAGGCCTACTAATGTCCCGAAGGTATAAACCAAGGTTTGGGGTAATCAAAGAGGGTGAAATCGTCCCTGAATAAATTCCACAGTGTTGTTAGTTCGCCATCATCGAGTTGCTTAAAATACGTCTCGTAAGTTCTCGAATGTGAGCTGTTCGTCGGCCGACTCGTTTGCGCTCCAAGGTAGGCTACCCGATCCTCAACGCCCCACTTTTTTAGGAGGTACTGCGATTCTTCCGGTACAGTCTCCAAGTGACCAATGAAATCGAAGTGGACATCACAGGGCGAGCATATCTTGTTCATCTCTGTCCAATGGTCGCTGAGGTATGCGGTCGACTTCTCGAACTTTTGTCGATGCTTTGTGTCCGTGACGTATTTGATGAACTCTGGCCAGGTGGCGTTTTCTCCCGTTGCCACAGCGACGTCTCTGGCATCCGGACGCCACCTCTTGATGATTTCCCGCCCAAACTGATGGAAGAAGCGATTGTGACGGTAATATGCCAAATCCTCCAGTTTGTTTTTGTACACAGAAAGAAGCCGCTCAAATGGATGTCGCACAAAAAGGAATTTCTCGTACTCACTGAGGATGCGATTTTGATCCGCAGCGGAATAAGAGTAAAGATATTTGAAGCGCGACCTCATATGAACCTCATCAGACGTCAAGCCGTCCACCGATTTTCTCTGTCCATCCAAAACCATCAAAATCCTCTTCCAGTTGCTACAACCGACTTTTGGAACGAGACAATATATTAATTTGTGCTTCTCGAGAACTAACAGATGTTTCAGCGAGAAGGAACTTATTTGTGTCTCGTTGTCGTTTCTCTTCGGACACCGCTCAGCAAGGATGCGGTGGCGCTTTGCTTGGATGCTCTCCACTTTGGCCTTAAGATCAACTGGAGCTCTACTTGTTGGAGATCCTTCGTTCCGCTGTTCAAGTTGTCCGAAAGCTCTTACTTCTTGGCCTTTTATCAGTTCTAGAGAAATGAACAAGAAATACCATCGGTTATCACTAAAGTCTCATTCCGGGTCTCGTAATGTCATTCGAGATCTTATGAGGCATTTGGTCAAGTCCATACTATAACTACAGGCACGGTGCAGATTATACAGGGCCAGAAATTGCCTGGATTGATGATGAGTTCACTGATGAAAAAAATAAAAAATCCTGCAATTATATTCATACTTGAAGGGAATTTCCCACTAATTTCTTGGACTTTAAGCCTCAAACAATGTGCGTAATTCAAGGATAAGTGATTACAACCGGAGCGATATATCTTTAATGACGGCAGATCTGTAGAAGAATTGTAAATACGTACATACTATCATCTATTAAGATAAAAATGAACATAATGATATTCAACAATCATGGCCGCGACTGTTACTATAATACCTGTGAGATAATATTATGTCATTACGAATCTTTAAGCTAACCTCTAATGATGGAAGTACTGGGCTGTTTGAGGGGGAATTGGCTTAATTCGTAGTGTAGCAGTTACAAACAAAGCATAGTATATACAAGTACACCGAGTAGAATGAATAGAATTTAACGAAAACACTTCGGTAATGATACACAGATAAGTGGCGGATCGGGGGGGGGGGGGGACGCACCGGGCGCGCGCCTCCCCTTCATTTGTTGTAAAAGCAAAAGAAATAAGAAGACAAAAATGAGATGAAACCCGGAAGTAGCACCAGAAATATTGTTTGCGCCAACCTTTACGGAATTCTTAGATCCGCCCCTGCAGTAGTATATGTAGTATTGATCTTCGTGTTGGTAATGCGCTTGCAGTCGTAGGAGGTCTAAGCTTGGTGTTCCAACAAAGTGTATCGGCCTACAAATGTATACAACATGTAGGCCTACATGACGGCAGAGAGTGTACATCAGAAACATGAGAAATATCACATTTATGGATTAATAGGGGTACAGTGTAGAACCTGCTGAGTACTGACAATGACCGATATGGAATAACAAGCTGAATCCTCTGTTACAAGCCGCTTTATATTGCAATTGGCCATAATATAGATGTATTTCAGAGAGTTGGTGAATTCAATTTCTCTATTATATGTTGCATTACTTACCAAACATCATCATTTCTTCAATAAGGAAAGGGGTTGAAAGTTTTTAATGTGAACAAAGCTTTGAGTTTCATATTATGACCCTTGTTTACAATCTGATAGGAGAGCTGTGGGATGAAGATACGCCCTTATGCATCTTAGCCTTGTGGTAGCGACCTGTTTGGCTACACTATATCGCTGCGTGAAAAAATTATAGAGTGCTTGTAGGCCTAAAGCTCTTATCATTCCAAAACTTCATCATTTCATTTCCGATTTTGATGTACACTTCCACCATCTTGATTAGTTGATTTGACACCAGCACTAATCGTATGATACGACTAACTTAGTTTAAGAATATAGTGCCATTGGTGCACCTTATATATAACTTGTACTGGAGTAGGCCCAATTAGGGACGGGATGGGGTGATCGACACGACACGCCGGTGACTGTGTAAGCTTTCTTAAAATTTCCAAGTCTGCTCGCAAGTCAAAGCAATAGGAAAACATCACTATTGTTATGGACTTACCATTTTCTTGTCTGTTGGGGAAGCGTGTGTGCCAGATAGCTAGCAGTGCTACAAATAATATCCATAGTAGAATTAGCGCTCTGAACACACGCACTCGAATGGGAACATAGGCCATGACGGTAGCATAATCAATCCACTCTCTTGATGGAATCAATCTGTAATCTTATCTAATGCAGTCAACAATATTCCGATGCTGAAGATGTAGCCAAGCCGGGGAGTTCATTCGCTGAGTACATGAACTCCTGTTAGGAAGACTCGAAGTTGCGTCAATAGCCACGATTATACCTCCCCCTTTACAGTCTACTCATTCAAGTGGGGAACAAAAGCTGTGAGGGTCGGGCTTTCGGGATTTAGGTGGGTGAAGGCTGTCGACGTTTCCCCATCACTGCAATAATGCCTTTTATTCTTACAAATCGATCCATGGAACACGGACTTTACAAGCTGGTAGCTATAGGTGCTAGATGGTGTTGTCTAGAGGCTCAAGGCATGCCCCATCCCTTGTGCTTATTGTTTGTTTGTTTGTGTGTGTGTGTGTGTGTGTGTGTGTGTGTGTGTGTGTGTGTGTGTGTGTGTGTGTTGGTGTGTATGTGGAGGGATGTAATTCATTCTGTCAGTCTGTTATATCGCATTGTCACAGCGTAAAGGACGAGGCAAAAAGAGTATGAGGGAAGAAGTCTGACAGTATAATAGTTCATGAACACCGACACTGAGTGAGAACTGCACATTGACAACTATACGATGAGGAGCGGGAGGGGTAGATATCCATCAAGGTAGAATTTAGAAACCAGACATTCAGGAAGGAAATGGTGCGCCTTATTTTTAAAGGTCAAAATAGAGCACATTCTTTCAATGTCTATTATGGTCTTTTGGTCGATGTGCTCGCGTGCATGGGAGCAGTCTGAGAGTTAATTTGCACATTCATTGGGGGATAAAAAGCAACTTGAAATAGCTTCTCGCGATAGGAATTTATTTTTTTCTATATATGTATATATATATATACATATATATATATATATATATATATACATATATATATATATATATATATATATATATATATATATATATATATATAGTTGGGCGAGTTTTACCATGCCTTCAAAAAGGTATTACTTGAGAAGATAAAGGATATCGGTGAAAAACACGAGCATCCGCATAGGGACCTTCATGTTTAAGTTGTTATAGCTTAATACACTGAAATGAGGGCAAAATAAAGAATAATCAGAAAAACAGAATGACAATGATTTTGAAAAAAAAATAAGCCCAGACAAGCAAAATTATGAAATTCTCAATTTTCTCATATTTATACGAGAGAATACTATTACAAGCGACCACATTGGATGGGGAGGTTCTCAGTGCACCTAGTTCCCATTGGCCAGCACATTGATGTCCACTGTAAGTATTTTTATTACTATTTTTTTTTTTATTCAAACATGAAACAAATTAGAATAAATTTTATTATGGGGATTTTGATTATGGCATAATAGACTAGTAATAACGTAGCAGGCCTATCTATCAATGACTTTTATAGAGAAAATTCTTTAAGATGCAATGTTATCGCCGTAGAAAATACTTGTGAAGATTTCGTGTACAGATAAATTGGAGAATTGTGAAGTGTGAGGTCAACGTCTTTCCAAATATTATAATTATGCCTATATATACATTTCTTTTTTCTTTTTTTGCAGCCAAATCACATCGGTGAAACTTTCAAAGTCTACAAAGTTGTTTTTCTTTTCTATTTAGATTACATTGCCAAATACCACTTTTGCTGTCAGGTGGACGTGCTATAAAGCAGCATTTATAAGGATTACATGAATAATTATTACATCACAGATGCTTACCCCAGTGAATTTAAAAACCAACATGTTTGTTAGTACAAAATGACCCTTCTCCTGTTCATCCGATGAATTCGCAAAGTAGAACTTATGAACATGATGAAAGCTAGCTGGTGTATAACAGTTTGACCGCTACCATACTGTTCTTACAGTAGGCAATCTGCATTCAGCCTTGTTTCTGTATCCTTAAAGTGTAACTGTAACAGAATGATTTTATAATCGTATTGAAAATGTGTTGGCGTTGCGCACAAATATAATAAAAATGGAAATGTAAAACCCCTCGCAATATTTCCTTTTCGAAATAACTGGTTCACAGACGACAGGAGGCGTCCTACGCAGAGTCGTGTGTATTGTGTTTAAAGGGGAGCGTCCTACGCAGAGTAGTGTGTATTGTGTTTTAAAGGGGAGATATCCCCAAAGCTATTACAAGTAGAAACTTGTAAATGCAGAAATATTTGCAAAACCATCAGTAAAAGTTTAAGGGAAATCTGAGAGTTTGTCAAAAAGCTTTATCAAGGCTCTTAAAGTTTTGGAACATTCCATGTAGGCCTACACAACACTCTCCGGATGTAACCCTGCAATAATTCACGATGCGAAAGAAGGAGAATAATAAATTGACGGAAGACATAAAAGGAATTTCTTAGAAATTAAGGAAGATATGTGAAAGGAATTTCAGAGGAATTCATTATAAAACATTGATTTCCCAAAGAGCGCTTAATTGTCTTTGCTGCCAGAAGAAATGGAGGAAATACTTGAGCTAACATAACATACCTTATAAATCGGTCAAGTAATCAATGCGGTTTACATTATACCAACAAATAAGAATTGATTATGGTTACCCTTATTGCTTCCTTGCTTCCTTATAATTGCTTCCTTATAATGATCTCTGAATCTCCACTTCTTGCCCACGCTTCCCACGCTCCCAGGAACCCTAACTCACCAATGATCACCGCCCAGTGCAATTTTCTATGAAATCAAGACTTGAGACTGTCAACATACCTCTCCCACATAGCCTCTTCAAGTAACAACATACGTATCCATATCCCACCTCAGAAACAATATCCCATCGCTTGATCGTTCGCCTTTGTCGAGCATACCAGCAAAATGTAACTATATAATTTCATGTCACGCCCTAAAGTCGAACAGACGTGATGGAGTTTCCTTAAAAGTATTTCTGTCAAAGTGAATTTGATTCTTCATGACATTAACATACCAAGTCTTTGTTACGTTCGGATAAATAATCAGGGGCGGATCCAGGAATTCCGTAAAGAGGGGGCGCGTTTACAAAATTAAAGGGGGGGGGGGGCGCACACACCCCTCCCCCATTTTTTTATTTTTATTTCTTTTGTTTCAACAAAAAAATAAAGGGGGGGGGGGGCGTGCGCTGGTTGCGGTCCTCCCTGGATCCGCCCCTGAATAATTGTTAGAAATGGCAACGGTGGCCATATTCATTTGTATCGAATTTTCTTGCAGTATCTTTCTTTATTTTAAGTACATAATTCAAAAACGCATCCATGACTCGTGGAAAGTTGTAATTCATATTTTTCACATTTCAACCAAGTTTGCTATTTCCCCACTCACAAAAGGCTGAGAAAACGGCAATTTAACTCATGTTTATTTTCGAATAGTACCATAAAGGGAAACGAAACTAAAGTGCCAAATGTTCAGATACAATGTGTCAAGAAAATAGGAATATCAAAAGCATTGCCTTATTTGAATTTACGACTGCGTTGTATAGCTTTGCTGCTGATGCTTAATTCGTAATAATGCTATTATCAAGTAAAGCTGCATTGATTTGTCAAGTAGAGCCTTGAAGGGCATCTAGACCGGCTTCGAGAAAGTTATTTGAGCATCGATCTTTTAGGAGTGAAATGGGGGGAGGGGGGGGGGGGGGGTAGCTTCAAGCTGAGTTTCTGATTAGACATGGTTCTTGATCAAGCTGCTAGCCAGCTCAGCAATGCGCTATTGTTCATATTTTTTTCCCGATCATGTGCCACTAGCCTTTGTATTTGTAACAAATATTGACAGGCAGCGGCAGCTGTGAATTACTTAAAAAGAAATCAGTAACATGGCAAAATTCTGGTCGCCGTTATTATTGCGGTTCATATATCTGGGGAAAATGTATTACAGTTAAACAAACAAACAAACAAACAAACAAACAAACAAACAAACAAGCAGACAAACATGTGGGCATGCATGACAGGATGGCCCGCAACTTTCTTTTTTTTTTCCGAAAAAAAACCCCCAAAGCCTTGTTGATCTAGATATGAAAAATTAACAGGATTTACAGCCAAGCAACCTTTGTCCACCTCAACATCCCGTAAAGTGTGACTGCCGCCACGTAGTGGTTTTCCACACTGATCTACATGGTTGTCGAACGTGATCCATTCTCAGTTGTCTCATTTACAGTTGTTCAATACTTTTCCCTACTATTAGTGGTAAGTGGTATATATTCCGACTCGGCTGTGATACGCTGTCCATTTATGTGCATCTTGCCCCCTGTTTTACTGGGAAAAGGGAAATTAGAAAGTCCCTATCTAATGGATTTCTTGGTAGTGTTGATTTCGTCTGTCCTGGTGACTGTGGGTGACGTGAATAAATACGACTTGGTTGACGAACGAAGGCTCCATTTCTTCCTGCATGTGAAGAATTAAACTTTGAGAAAAATCTTGGCAGGGAATTATTATAAAAGAATAGGACGACGGATGAAAGTTGCTGGACTGATTATGGCAGATGATCACAATGACACAATGAGTGACGATAATGATGTCGATGTCGATTTCACAAACTATGGTGGGAGGATCGCGATATCCACGTATTTCATCGCGGTATGCCTCTTTGGGCTGGTCGGCAACCTGATGGTAGTCACAGCCGTGATCAACTTCACGAAGATGCGATCCGTCACCAACGTCTTCATCTGCAGCCTGGCGGTCAGTGATATCGCCACCTGTCTGGTGATCCCGTGGATAGTGGTGGGTATCTTGTCTCCCACAGGATGGCCGTTGTCCGACTGGTTCTGCGTGACGATCGCCATCGCACGAGACATCACGCTCGGGAGCAGCGTCTGGCATCTCGTGGCCATCGGGGTCAATCGCATGGTCCTCGTCACGATGTCGCCCGTCGTCTACCAACGAATCTATCAGCGCGGTCCGATCACGGCCATGATTGCAGCCACCTGGCTCATCCCCTTCATCGTCGTCATCATCCCGTACATCAGCGGCGCCATCACGCTGGGCTTCGACCACGACACGAAACTATGCAGCGACCTCGAGGTCGACGCCAGCGGGAGGGAAACCACTCTCCTTGCCTACATCGAAGGCATCTTCCTGTCCTGTCTTCCACTGGCCATCGTTCTCTCCTCCTACATTCGCATCTTCTTCTTCGTAAAGCGTCATCTTCGGCGACGAAGCCAGGCACAGATCGACCTCGGTCCGTCCCCGGGCGTTTCCCGATCAGAGTCCTTTGACGTGATGGAGAGTAAGGTGCGTATTAAAATGCTGTTTTTCATAAAATGGCTGATTGTGCGTTTTCATTTCCATCCAACAACAAAAAATAGCACACAAAGACAAAAGCATGTAGCTTCATTTTGTTAACCTGACTAGTGCAACAAAAGTCGAGACAACGTAGACAATCGGACGGTATTATCAATATTCAAATTACCATCTTTGATGACTTCTTTACATGCTTTCTTTGGTTTTCTTCATAAACAGGAAATGTCTCATGGCAATATTAATGGCTCGAACCATGCATGTGTAACTAGCATTTATCATGACGACCAATGTAAACATAATATTCATATTATACATGTTATGTATACACATGCATATTAATTTGAGCAATTGGTTTGAGACTTGCCATACGTTTTCACAATTATGTACAATATAAACGCGCAAGACATCATTCTTGAGTTGTTGATGTTGGTGATACACAACAATATTCTGTCCATGAAGCAAATGGAAATATCTGCCCAGAAAAAAGAATATATATGTATATGTATATGCCATTATGTGTGTGTGTGTGTGTGTGTGTGCAAACGGTATTTACCACTAATAACATACGAAGAATCCTTTCTTCACTTTAAGCGTTAAAATACCAAGAAAAAATTACAAGCAAGAACTGAGAATGTGTAAAATATGAAGCAATCTTTAAAAAGAAACAGCTTGTTAATCAATGATATACTCCTACACAATAAGAGGGTGCTTGAGAAGAGGCTGTGAAATAGAGGAGAGTTGTTTCAAAGGGAATGAAAAGATCACATCAACGAATTTGTATAGGGCCTATTATGTGTGCTTGTGATTGATATTAAGACATTGTCATGATAGTGAAAACAAGGGACATCTGCACCTTATATCTATACCACTTTTCATTATACGTCTGACTTCATTAATATCTATTTTTCTATTTGTTTGATTGATCTCGTTTAAGTTAAACTGAATGTGCGCGGGCTAATTGCCTCAAATCAAATGGAGTGATTTGTTGCTTACAATGCGCCTTTATTGAAAGTACAGTTCGACCTCGATTATCCGGCCTCCTTTTATCCGGAAATCTCTATTATCCGGACGCGTTCACGTAGTGAAGGACTTTTTTTATCATCCAAAAATTGAGAAAAAACAGTGATTTTGAAACACCTTTTCATGATCTATTTCACTAATTTCATAAGATGTGCATGATAGGTTTCTCAATATCTAATGAGGTAAAACATGTATGATTTTCACATAAAGATAAACTTTATTTTTGTGAAGAAGGGACTACAATTTTGCGCAGGCTAGCATAGATTACACCACCGTTGCGGGGTACGCTACCTGCCTAGCTGCCAGTGCACTTGGACGGCAGCTTGGACGGCAGCTATATACGTTAACATTGTGTCATCCATATCCGGCCAATTCGCTTATCCGGATGGACGCCGGTCCCGACATAGCCGAATGATCGAGGTCGAACTGTAGCTGTTATTGTGACGAGACAAGATGAGTTGGCTTATTCCTTAGGATCAGTGATCACCGTGACAGGCGCTCGGTCGTATTTCGGCTGTGAAATAATGTCTGGTTATGCAAAGTCTTTTATTGCATGACTGCTGTGATGATTACTATTGCATATGTTCAACGGAAGAGTGTAAGGAAGCGAGATCCTCTTTTCCCCTTTTCGGATAATATTATTACCTCCTGCATGGCTAAGGGAGGTCAAATCATAGAAGAATTGTGGCGGAAACCAGAATCTAGAGCTGATATGAATAATAGTTACTCTTGAAATATCCGGCTAAGTCTAACACATTGGAAATGTTTCCAAGAGAATGATAAGAATACAAAATTTATTAATCATTATAAGAAGATGCTCTCAATATCTATGTCATGTATTTGCTGTAACTATTTGAACAGACACTTTACGGTTTGATGGAGATCATTGAATTACACGTATAGGTATTGCGTTGCAGTTTCTGTCGAATGCCGTCCTTGTTCGTGACGTCATAGGAAAACATCACAAATTAACCATGACTATGTTATATTCATGATTTTTTTCCAATTTGTTTTCTTTGTTTTCTTCTTTACAAAACATGGACACAAATGCAACATGCGCGTGCACACACACACACACAAACACACTCACTCACAAGAGCAGGTATTTAAGGCCAACGTTTGTGTTCGGTATGCTCACTGCATGTCGTAAGGAGGATTTTTTGATGAAAATAATATATAGTCGCACTAATTTGTTGATGAGTGTTTTATACCAAAAACAATCCGTCTGCCCGGCTGTACCATTCCAATTGTTACAGTGAATGTCATAGATTTCATTCATATATCATATCTTCTGTCAAACTCCTTCCACTTTCCTCCTCTATCGTTCCCCAAAGTCCGCTACGAAGAGATCGAGAAGAGCCCGGCAAATGTACGAGATGGATTCCCGCATCACCAAGAACTGCTTCTTCGTGGTCCTAGGATTCCTCCTCTGCATCATCCCCTACGGTGTGTGCATCTTGGCCCAGTTTGGCTTCCGGGGGGTTCCCCTGGCCATGGTGTTCCTTCTCCTCAACCCTTGCCTCAACCCAGTCATCTACGGCACCAAGCACCCACACTTCAAGACCGCCCTCCTCAACATCATCCAGGCGAGGTTCAGCCGCGACTCCAACATCATCGTCACCCCTGGTGGTACCTCTCAAGCAGGCAAGCGAACCACGGCCACGCCCAGTCTATTCCAGAGTGAAGCAAACATCGTGAACGGGTGACTCTGAATACCTCTGACGATTGTACAGGAGAACTGTATCACAAGGGTTTATTTTATTTCACCACGGGTCACTCCACTTCTTGCTCAGTCAGTGGCTGTTCTGTGAGTTCGTGTAGCCTGTTATCACGAGAGATAGAAAAGAGCTCTCAGCAAAGGTTGAAACAGTTCTTTCCCTCTCCATTGCGCTATTTCCTGTAGACCCCCGCGTGTAAAAATCACCTAGCAGCAAAACTCCATCTTAGAGAAGAGCCTGTCGATTTCTCACACGTGCACGTTATAAAAATCGCTTATGAAAGTGTTATTGTCATCAATAATCTGAAATGTTGACAAAGAAAAAGTTCAAGCAAAAAGTTGACAATAAAATCTTGTATAACATAGGCCTATCAGAGGACATCAGAGAAAGAAGAGTGGAATTAAAAGTGATCCCCTTATTTCTCCCCCTCCTCTTTCTCTTCCTCGTCCTCCTCCCACAAACTCACAAAGTTTGTCGTTTGTCGGATTCATCAGGATTATCTGATCTTTGTACACTCAGCAAAAAAAAAAAAGAAAAAAGTAAGCACTTTTTTAAGTTTATTTTTCTCATAGACTATTTCGCTAAAAGTTAATGTATTATTTACAATATTCAAGTTCAAGTTCAAGTTCAAGTTCGAATTTTATTCGTTTTTCCACAATAAAATCATACAGACATAAATCTCACTTTCTTGAGTGACAGATACAATGTATGTAAATTCGTACAGAGAAACCAACAATAATGAGAAAAACTAATAGTATCAATACATTGCAATTGTTGCAGAAGTAACGAAAATGAAAGAGTTGTCAATATGCACTGTGTGAAAAAACGGAGGGACCCACTAAAAAGACAATGCTTGTAGAGTGTGGGCCCCTCTTGTAATATTAAAGAGGATGGCTAGTAACTGATCAGTAGGAATCAGTTGGAATGCTGGGGGATGATTGTTACAATCCTTGTGGGGTTCATTTAAGAGTACACTATATGCCTATTGTTGTGTGACAATTGTTTGCTTCAGAATTGTCCCATATTCAAGAAATGTGCAGTTACTCGTTAACGATCGCCCCGTCACTGTACAGGCATGCTAATCTGGAAACATTAAACTGCACATTACTTGCATATGAGACCATTCTGAAGCAGATAAATGTCACACAACAATAGATATAATTATAATGTACTCTTAAATGAATCCCACGAGGATTGGAACAATCACCCCCCCCCCCAGCATTCCCAGTGATTCCCACCGATCAGTTACTAGCCATCCCCTTTAAAGGTATTTGGCTATCAATCTGGTAGGTCATCAAAAAGGGAGATTTTTAAGCATGAGTGAACACCTTTGTTTTTCTCTTCCAGGGCACAAAAGTAAAAATTGCAAAACTGAGCAAGTTGGCATTCATGCGTATGCGCTCTCCCATAGAACAATAAGAACAAACAACACATCTCACACAAAACGAAACATGAATTAAGTTGCAAAAATAGACCTTTGATCTCTATGATATCTTTAAAGCCAAAATGATCAATGAAGCCTAAAAAAGGAGGAAAATAAAAAATCTTTTATCAAATCTAAATTCAATTGAAATACCAGAAGACCTAATAATTAATAAAAATTGGTAGAAATTTGAGGGTTTTTTTCTTCAAATTAGCAAATTGTGAATAATGTTTGGTTATTGAATTTGTCTCATGAATTTTTAAATCGCTAGATTAGCAGAATTAAATAAAGAAATTCTGCTCATTCAATCATCTTTATGCTTATTATTCCCTATGTCATTTGAAGTTTGACTTGACAGAAAATTCTTATTTTCTCCATTAGTTCCCTACTTTGCTTTTCTTAGAGGTTATAAAGAGATAAAGGGAACGAAAACTTATTTTTGCTATTTCATTCACGTCTTTCATTGTGTTAAAGTAGTCTTTTGTTATTAATGTTATCGTGAAGGGCATTTGCAAATGAAAGAACACATGCCAGTTTTTGCAATTTTTTATTTTGTGCCTTGGAGGACAAAAACGAATCTGCTCACTTATGGTAAAGCTTTCATTTTAATTGACCTATTATCTTAATAGCCAATGAAATTATCTTTAATATACAATATGGTATATAATACATTAAATTATATCAAAATCTTCTACGAAAAATATGACCTCAAAATAGTGTTTACTTTTGTTTCTTGCTGTGTGTATTAAGTTGATCAAAAACGAAACTTCTTCTCAGTGTATATGAGATAGGTCGTTTATCACACATCGGGTTTGAAGGTCGGAATGATTAATTTTCACTCAGTCTGAAATTTTGTTGCGTTACTCTGTCATCTGTTAGCCTTTGTATTAGTTATGCCATTCTGCTGGAGATGATCCGTCGGTAATTTCATATGACCAGAAATTTACTGATCAATAATCGTTTTGACTGTGTGGTCGTCGCGTTTTCATCTTGATTCTATTTCAAATTAATTTCAATCACCATGTATACGCAAAGAAAAAGTCAGGGGAAGGTATTTGGAAACTACGTTGAGTAATGTTCTTGTGATCCGCTCTCATAACTGTTGATAGAACAAACAAACTACAGGACGATGAGTAAAAATTCTGCCCTTCTTTTTCTTCCAAACCACGAGAGGGAAAAATACTAATAAAATCCATTTGGACGCTTCTTCAGGTAACGTAAATTGTATACTACATTTATTTATATATCTATTTATTATTGAATTTTTAGAACAATATTTCAGAGCAATTCAGTAATAAAGGAGGAATAATTGATGAGTACTCAATAAACTCCTATGGACAGAAGTCCTTGGTGTTTTACTTCTAATCGAACAAGCATGATAGATACAAGATTTTATAAATTTTGATATATAGGTGAAAATAGAATTCCCCCAAATACACTGAACAGTCAACTATCCAGGGTCAAATTAATTCTATATAAATTCATTTAAAGATAAAATTCTACTTTAGCAATATAGTGTACTATTTTCCGGGTACAGCACCATGTATACAGATGTCGGTGAATGTGTTTACAAGTCCACCAGGATAAACATGTGGATTGAGTGAAGGCAACAATATTAATAGAACACATCAGCGAAAGTGTGGGGGAAATCGGACAATCCGTTCAAAAGTGAAGAATTTGTTAAGTATTTGTGCAGGGACTGCTGGATGAGAAGACTACCACAGTGTGTGATGTCACATGCGTACAACGATATAAGAAAAATAAAAAGAGAATTTCACAAAACTTTAGTTTTTTAATAAAGTGCACATTTCTTTGACTTTTTACTGATGTATGTTAGGGTAATATTATTCCCCCTGCTTTCTGAAAAAGAGAAGTCAAGTGTTCTTTTGTTATGCGAGAAAAGTGAAAATGTGTTGAATTTTCTTTATTTTTTTTCTTTATATCGTTGTACACATGTGACATCACAAGCTATATTAGTCTTCTCATCCAGCAGTGACTGAGCAGAAACTTCAAAAATTCATAACTTTTGAACAGATTGTTCGATTTTCCTCAAACTTTTGCTGTGTTCTGCTAATATTGCTGCTTTCACAAAACCCACATGTGTCTATGAAGGTGAACTTGTCCTTTAACACGAGTCATTTGTTGTAGTAAATTTTGTGGTTGTAATATTCCATGTAAAGTAACATGTTTATGTTCCAGTGATATCTAGACTAATCTTCACGTTTCATATCATTGACCAATGAAATCCATTTGAAGAACAAGAACAACATCTACGGGAAAGCTGAAAGAGAAAAGCTGAGCATTTTGTCATTCTTATTGCCAAATGAGCCTTTCGTCTACAAGCCCTCTTTGCACCTACCTCAGCCCGCCCTCCTTTTTTAAAGTCTTATATTATATACTCTATGTCTGTTCTTTTAATTTTCCACGCTTAGTCATGGGATTCCAATGGGATGAATGTATAAGTCAGGGCCGGTGCAGTGTTTTCAACAGAGTGGGGGTCCACTTCCGGGTTTCATGAGCTAACAAGCAAAAAAAAAAAAAAAAAAAAAAAAAAGAGGTCCTTAGCTCATCTCTCCCCGTCCACTTCCGGGTTTCTGCAGCTGACAAGCAAAAAAAAAAAAAAAAAAAAAAAAAAGGTCCTCAACTCATTTTCATTTTCTTCCCTCCCATTTCCGGGGGTTATAAAAAAAAAATGTCTTCAGAGAAAACACATAACCTTACCGCCGCAATACTTGAAGATCTCTATCTATTTCTATTTTAGTGCCACTTGCGTACTTCCGGGTTGAAAAAGTATGGGGGCCCAAAGTGATAACACCTTACCTTTATATGGTGCACAAAAAGTGTGGGGGCCCTAGCCCCCACGGCCCCACGGCTGCGCCGACCCTGTAAGCATTGTCGTTTGTATAGACAAGAACCTGTAAAATTTGTTATCATGTGGAATAGAATAAATACAATAGTGTAAATTACACAATCAAGTTTCCATTTTAATATGCGTACTATTTTGTAGCGGGACGCCATCAACAGAGCTGCATGGAACAAAAATCTGTGAAATGTTTCCCCTCCGAATGAGTAGGAATGCCTCTACTGAGAGCGACGTGATTAGAACCATGATTAAAACGGACTAAATGCCGGCGGAACGGGGTGGGGGGGGGGGGGGGGGACTCGGGTCCCCATTCCCAATGATTGTGCGAAAAACAAACAAACAAACAAACAAACAAGCAGGTGACTTGTGTGTTTGTTTGTTTGTTTTCTTTTCTTTTCTTTTCTTTTTTGCACAATACATGGGAATGCGTGTAACGACTTTGCACCCCCACTCTTTTAACCCCGGAAGTGGCACCAGAACAGAAAGCTTTTGCCGATAGATAGTTGCCCCAGAGGGATTCTGGTGGGGGTAAGAAAACCTTTGAGGAAACCCGGAAGTGGAATATAAACTGCACCCCCGCACTTTTAAAATCGTGGCGCCGGCCATGAAACACATTTATATCACAATCAGTGAAAATTAGAGAAGAAATAATTATTGTGAATAGGGGCAACAGATCTAAAATACACTTTCGAGTCTATCCCCCGTTCTAACTGAAGCATATAGTATTCTAAATGAGATTTGGCCTTGAAATTGCAACATCTACGGCACATACAGGACATTTTCTTTGTACCTTTTCAACCCTCTTGGTTAGTGCTGATACACAAAACTACTGATAACAAAGTGTATACACATTAATAAAAATACGTTATTCTACAGTGTAGATAAAAGCCCTTTAATGCTAATGACTTTATATCTCCCTTATTTAACCATACATGATTATGCAGAACGCCATTAGCGTCTTTCATAGAATATAACGTCATTATTATCATAATAGTCATATGAAAACTAGCCCAACCAAACGTCGTGCGCGACTGTAGTGTACAGCGACAGGGCTATAGTGTATACTTATCAAAACGTTCAATGTCCTTTGGAGCACATTGTGTTGTATGGCAGTTATTTATGATATTAATGATTCACCAGTATCTTTGCTGGGGAAAAAGGAATACCTCATCTTGAAACTTCGTGAATTGCATATATATATATAAAAACTTACAACTATATATAAGCTATATATAAAACTATTATTATAATGACCGAAGAGGCACCGAAGTATGTTAACAAACAAGAAAACGAAAAAAAAACAATAAAAAATAAAAACACAAACAAAATAAACCAAAGGTAACAACAACAGTAACACATGATAAATGATTAAAGCTCTCCCAGACTAGCCCTGGAAGAAATAAAAAAAAGAAAAAAAAAAGAATGAGGCATGTCACCACTTCCCCGGCAGTCTGTTCTGGTGAAAACCTCAAAGGTTTATAACATGAGAATTCATTTTCTATGCTATGTGGTACTAGGATCAAATCAGATCAAAGTACGGATATCATTACCTTCAGCAATCTACGCAATCTTTGAAATCAATTAGGCACGCTCTGACTTCGACCGTGAGTACCCCGGTGTTCGAGTGTTAGTGACAGTACTATTGGCCTTTACATGACTCGTGGAAAGTTGTAGATTATTTTTCAAATTTCAACCAAGTTTACTATTTCCCCACTCACAAAAGGAGGAGAAAAAGGCAATTTAACTCATGTTTATTTTCGAATAGTACCATAAAGGGAAACGAAACTAAAGTGCCAAATGTTCAGATGCAATGTGTCAAGAAAATAGGAATATAAAAGGTATTGCCTTATTTGAATTTATGCCTGTATTGTATTGCTGCTGATGCTTAATTCGTATATAATGCTATTATCAAGTAAAGCTGCATTATGTATGATTTGTCAAGTAGAGCCTTGAAGGGCTTCTAGACCGGCTTCGAGAAAATTATTTGAGCATCGATCTTTTAGGAGTGAAATGGAGGGGGGGGGGGAGGTTTTGTAATTTTGTAATGATTATTGACAAATGTTATTCTTTGCTATCTATGTATCATTCCTTCAAACGCATGTCGAATCTATATTTTTTTGTACATTCTGTTGAAAGAAGTGAAAATAAAACCTTTGAATTGAATTGAATTGAGGTAGCTTCAAGCTGAGTTTCTGATAAGGCATTGTTCTTGGTCAAGCTGCTCGCCAGCTCAGCAATGCGCTATCGTTCATATTTTTCCCGATCATGTGCCACTAGCCTTTGTATTTACAAATATTGATAGACTAAGCGGAAGTTGGGATTACTTAAAGAGAAATCAGTAAAATGGCAGCATACTGGTCGCTGTTATTACTGCGGTTCATGTATCTGAGGAAAATGTATTACAGCCAAACAAACATGCGGGCACGTTTGACAGGATGGCCCGCAACTTTCCTATTTTCCGAAAAAAAAAGTAGTCACACGCTGAAGCCTTGTTGGTCTAGATATGAAAATATGAACAGGATCTACAGCCAAGCAACCTTTGGCCACGAAATATCCCGTAAAGTGTGACAGCCGCCATGTAGTGGTTTCTGGCACTGATGTACACGTTGGTTGTCGAACGCGATCCATTCTCAGTTATCTCATTTACAGTTATTTGATACTTTTCCGTGTTATAAGTGGGAAGTGGTATATATTCCGACTCGGTTGTGTAGATACGCTGTGCATCTATGTGCATTTTACTCTCTCTTCTGGGAAAAGGGAAATTAAAAAGTCCCTATCTAATGGACTTCTTGGCGGTGTTGATTTCGCATGTCCTGGTGACTGTGGATGACGTGAATAAATACGACTTGGTTGACGCGAACGAAGGCTCCATTTCTTCCTGCATGTGAAGAATTAAACTTTGAGAAAGACTTGGCAGGGAATTATTATAAAAGAATAGGACGACGGATGAAAGTTGCTGGACTAATCATGGCAGATGATCGCAATGACACAATGAGTGACGATAATGATGTCGATGTCGATTTCACAAACTATGGTGGGAGGATCGCGATATCCACGTATTTCATCGCGGTATGCCTCTTTGAGCTGGTCAGCAACCTGATGGTAGTCGCGGCCGTGATCAACTTCACGAAGATGCGATCCGTCACCAACGTTTTCATTTGCAGCCTGGCGGTCAGTGATATCGCCACCTGTCTGGTGATCCCGTGGATGGTGGTGGGTATCTTGTCTCCCACAGGATGGCCGTTGTCCGACTGGTTCTGCGTGACGATCGCCATCGCCCGGGCTGTCACTCTCGGGAGCAGCGTATGGCATCTCGTAGCCATCGGGGTCAATCGCATGGTCCTCGTCACGATGTCGCCCGTCGTCTACCAGCGAATCTATCAGCGTGGTCCGATCACGGCCATGATTGCAGCCACCTGGCTCATACCTTTCATCGTCGTCATCATTCCGTGCATCAGCGGCGCCATCACGCTGGGCTTTGACCACGACACGAAACTATGCAGCGACCTCGAGGTCGACGCCAGCGGGAGGGAAACCACTCTCCTTGCCTACATCGAAGGCATCTTCCTGTCCTGTCTTCCACTGGCCATCGTTCTCTCCTCCTACATTCGCATCTTCGTCTTCGTAAAGCGTCATCTTCGGCGACGAAGCCAGGCACAAATCGACCTCGGTCCGTCCCCTGGTGTTTCCCGATCAGAGTCCTTTGACGTGGTGGAGAGTAAGGTACATATTAAAATACTGCTTCCCTTGCTTACGAACATCATCAAAATATTTTCGTTTCCATTCAACAACAAAAGATAACACATATGATAAAACATACTGTTGTTGATCATTCAAAGTGATGTAAATCATAATGTTTAATTCAAAGTGTATGAGCAAATGAAACTCATTCATATATCATACTTATGATAGTAAAGGTTTACTCTCTCGGCCCTATAGACAAAAGTGTGCAGCTCAATTTTGTTAAACCGCCCAACATGCCCAATACAACAAACGTCGACACAATATTAGACAATCGGTATTATCAATATTCAAATCATCATCTTTTGAAGCCTTCTTTATATGCTTTAATTCGTTTTCTTCATTCCAAGGAAAAAGTTTCATGACAATAATGGCCCGAACAATCCATGATTGTGTAACTAGCATTTATCAGACTTTGTAATCTTTTTTTATGATGCATAAAGCTGGAAAAAGTCGTGATGACACTTAATTTAAAGGGATCGTATAGTTTTGGTTGAGACCTAATTTCTGGTTTCTAACATTTTTTGGTGAGGTAATGAGAAACCTCTTATGAAATATGAAAGAGCGTGTAATTCCACGAGGAATTCAACATTTGAAGGAAATTGGTTTTGAAATGGCTGAGATATCCAAAAAATAGCAATTCTAATAAAGTGTGGGACCCACACTTTATTATGCTCACTTTGTTTTACTTTGTTTTTGGATGTTTCAGTCATTCCAAACCCGATTTTCATCAAATAAATTCCTCTTAAAATGGTATGCTCTATAATATATCATTAGTGTTTTCTTGGTATCTCGCAAAAAGTTAAAAGCCCAATTCTCATCTCCCCCAATATTGTATCATCCCGTTAAATCTACTAGACTTGTATATTCAACTCGATTAATGTTATACAAAATGTTTTACACCATCTATAGATTGTTTCATATTTGTTCGCGTCTATGAAAGTGTATATCTGTAATCTAATTTTCAGTGGGCTTCCAGACTTCTTCCACTTTGTTATTTTTTTTAATCTAAGATGATTCAATTTATCTTTCCATCGATGTTCTTTTTCAGAGGGGCCCACACACTACAAGCTCTGTCTTTTTAGTGGGTCCCTCCATTTTTCGCACTTTATGCAACGGTATACATGTATTTCACTTTGATCACTTCTGTTTCTTTTGTACTATACTATGTATGACTACTATAGGTCCTCATGTGTTGTACAGTCTTTTCACTTCACTATGTTCCATTTACCTCATTTTCTGTTACCAAAAGAAGTGAACATATGTTTTGTCGAAAAATGAAATAAACTTTGAATTGAATTGAATTGAATTGAGCGCCTTATCATGTGATATTCAGATTGCATATTACCGGAGTCTTTAATTTTATTAGTCATTTCATTAAACCCCATGATGTGGGCTTTTGTGTGTGTTTTTTTTTTTGTTTTCTTTTTATCAAGGGTCGAATTCGAAAGGTCTTTTTGCTTTGTGCTGAATTTCGTCTGATAGCGGGCCGATAGTTTGCCTAATGTCGGACTCATGGGCCTTATTTGCCTATAGTGTCGAACTCATGGGCTGTATGACTCGTGGGTGTATGTCTTTTGGGAGGACCCCATTGCAAATTTTGATAATCAATCTAAATGAATATCATATAATTTTGATTCTAAGACATTGTCACAAGAGTTGGAGTTGCATATTCCTGATTAGGTGATTATAGACGCTTCGCTGCACGGCTGTATAATATTATGCCTGGTCATGCAACATTTTCATGACCGCTGTGACGATAATCACTATTGCACATGTTTAACGGAATGGTGCAAGGAAGCGATATCCTCTTTCCCATTTTCGGACATGACTTTCCTTTGGGAGGCCTGGTCAAATCATAGAAGAATTGCGGCGGAAACCAGAACCTAGAGCTGATTTGAATAACTCTTGAAATTTCCGGCTAAGCCTAACGCTTCGGAAACGTTTTTAAGAGAATGAAAATAAAAACACCCAACAACAACAAAAAAAAAAAATCATCATAGAAGATGCTCTCAATATAAGTCATTTGTTTTGTTGTTAATATTTGAACAGACATTTTACAGTTTCCAGGAGCTCTTTGTGTGTTGGTATTTGCATTGCACTGAGTTTTTGGTGAACGCCCCCCCCCCTGTTTGTGACGTCATAGGAAAGTATTACAAGTTCATCATGACTATGCATAGTTTGTTTCAAATTTTCTTTATTTTCTTCTTTCCAACACATAAGCACACACGTACTCACACACCCACACACACACACTAACAAGAACAGCTAAGGCCAGCGTTTGCGTTCAGTTTGTTCACTGCATTTATCATGAAGCGGATTTTCGATGAAAATAGTTCCACTAACTTGTTGATGAGCGTTGTAAAGCAAAAACAATACGTTTGCCCGCCTGAACCATTCCAATTGTGAGAATTAATATCATTGCTTTCATTCATATATCATATTTTCTGTCGAAATTAATGCCTCTCATTTTTCTCCCGCTCTCGTTCCCCAAAGTCTGCTACAAAGAAATCGAGAAGAGCTCGCCAAATGTACGAGATGGATTCCCGCATCACCAAGAACTGCTTCTTTGTGGTCCTTGGATTCCTCCTCTGCATCATTCCATACGGTGTGTGCATCTTGGCCCAGTTTGGCTTCCGGGGGGTTCCCCTGGCCATGGTGTTCCTTCTCCTCAACGCTTGTCTCAACCCAGTCATCTACGGCACCAAGCACCCACACTTCAAGACCGCCCTCCTCAACATCATCCAGGCGAGGTTCAGCCGCGACTCCAACATCATCGTCACCCCTGGTGGTACTTCTCAAGCTGGCAAGCGAACCACGGCCACTCCCAGTCTATCCCAGAGTGAAGCAAACATCGTGAACGGGTGACTCTGAATAACTATGACGACTGTACAGGAGAACAGAATATATCACAACGGTTTAGTTCATTTCACTACGGGTCACTCCAATTCTTGCTCAGCCAGTGGCTGTTTCTCTGTGAGTCTGTGTAGTCTGTTATCACGAGAGATAGAAAAGGACTCTCCAACTGGGAAATGTCGAATAGCTCTTTCCCTCTCGATCACGCTATTTACTGTAGACCTTTGCGTGTAAAAATCACCTAGCAGCAAAATTCCACCTTAGAGAAGAGTCTGTCGATTTCTCACACGTGCACGTTAGAAAAATCGCTTATGAGAGCCTAGTGTTATTGTCATTAATACCCTGAAATGGTCACCAAGTATTTCCAAGAAAAAGTTGCCAATGATATGAATAAAGTATCTGTTGGGACAAGTGTACTCTCTAAAAAAAAATCGAGTGAAAATATTCACTCCTAAAAGAGTGAATACAAAAAAGAGTGAATTTAGAGTGAAATTGGAGTGAATTTGGAGTGAAAATGTTCATTTTCACTCATTTTGGAGTTTTCTCAGGGATCACTCGAAGATTTGGAGTGATCCCTGAGGTCACTCTGAAACGAGTGAAAATGAACATTTTCACTCAAAATTCACTCCAATTTCACTTTAAATTCACTCTTTTTTGTATTCACTCTTTTAGGAGTGAATATTTTCACTCGATTTTTTTAGAGAGTAGGAGTATAGTAGTCCCCTTATTTTTCCTCCTCGTCCTCCCACATACACACAAAGTCTGTCGGATTGTCGTTTGTCGGATTCCTAAAGATTATCTGACCTTTGTATTTGGATGAACAAATAACCGGAAACATTTCGCTTCAGAAGAATAGTAGAGCATACTGTGATACGAATGATATTCCAGTTTATTTTTCATCTACATGATTTAACAGAATGCTTCATTTATTATCATGCTGCTTTTTTTCAATTCAATTCAATTCAATTCGGTTTTATTTCAAATCAAAAGAAGCATAACAGTAAGTCCGCAGACTAATAATGTCATGCGTACAGAATAAAAGTACATGCATGATTATAGAACATTCACAATTAAAAGAACCAAAAAGTTAAAAAACCTATTGAATTATTCAGTCATACCAATATCATATTTCTTACAGTCCTATAATTACGCATTGCATTTACACAAGATTAAAACTGGATACATATGTGGTGATATTGCTGTAAACATACATATAGATGCAGACATTCAAAAACAGACAATAATCACGTACTATAGCTATCTAGAGCAGAATAAATTTCCATATGCAGCATATAAACGAATAAAAAACAACAACATTAAATCAGCGGATGTATAGTACTATATATGGAAAGAACGAAAATACAACAGTTCATATCCTTCAAAAAACAAACAGACATTCCACTAAACTGATATCAAATCACCTTTCAGCTCTATATATCATTGGTATCATATTACTATTGCACTGCACTTCAGAAAAAGAATATACCACATGGTGGTAGTATGCAATTGGACATACCATGTAAATAAACTGTGCGCATACACGCACAACAGTGAGAAACAGGAAATACACGTGTGTATATCATAATATAGAATATATCAAATATGGAATTACCACGAATCCAGAAAAAAACCCAAATCAATAAAACATACCCCTTTTACTAAAATATTCTAACAACTCTTTTAAATCTCTTGCTCTAGATGGCAGATAAGAAATAAGTCTTTACTAGTCGTTTTCATCTTCTTCTCAGTGTATAAATATCACAAAACGGTTTTAAAGGTCAGAATGATTCATTTTTATCTGAAATTTTGTTGCTCTACTCTGTCATCTGTTAGCGTTTGTATTTTATGACGATATATAAGTTTGCTACAGATATACATCATACGATTAAAATACAAGGAAGATTCTATTGGCCCATAATCCGTTCGACAGGTGTGATAGTCGCATTTTCATCTTGATTTCATCAAGATTCTGTAATCACCATGTGTATGCAGAAAAAACAAAAGCAGGGGAAAGTATTTCGAATCTACTTCAATTAATGTAAAAGAGGCACCTTTACAAAATTAACATTTTTCTTATCATTTCTTTAAAAAAGGGGTGGCGCCTGGTGCGCCCACGTCTGGATCCGCCACTGTTCTTGTGCCTCACTCACATAACTGTTGATAGAACAAACAAACCACCAGACGATGATTGATAAATCTGCGGAAAATATTAATGATAAATCTCTCTTGGACTCTTCGGGAATTAACGTAAATTGTATGCAATATTTCAAGAATGATAATATTTCAGAGCAAAGCAAAAAAGAAAGAAGAATGAATGATCGATCGAGATAATCCTATCGACAGAAGTCCTCATTTTCATTGAGTAAAAATAACACTTCCCAGAATACGCTGTAGAATCCAACTATCCAGGGTCAAACTGATTTTATATGGATTAATACACTGTATATTCCACAGTGTACCACCCGGATACAGCTGCACCATACAGCCAGTGAATGTGTTTAGTGAAAGTTAACACAAGTCTTTGTTTTCCTTGTGATATTATTCCCTCAATTCTCATGATATGTAGTAACATTTCAGTAATATCTAAACTAATCATCACGCTTCATATCATTGACCAATGAAATCCATTAAAGTTCAACAACAAAATCTAAGGGGAATGTCGAAGAGAAAAGCTGCAGTCTAACGTTCATGTATAACATGAGCTCCTCTGTGGAGACAATATCACTATCAGCTCCCTCGTGGAGACTTGGTACATATATATATATAGACCGATTCAATTTCGATGGCCTATTCACCTACCGCCGCTAGCGGCGCTGTAACGGTCGCCATAACTGGGGGCCAACGGGGGCTTCCAGCGAGCTAGCTACCCAGCGAGTTGCACTGGCAGCTCAGCAGCCTAGCGTACCCATCGCGCATAGTTACCCGGGCGCGGCCGCATGCGCCACCGGCGGCCGCTGCGTCGGCGACCGCCGCGCTAAAATTGTGATTGTTTACTCACTGTGGAAAAGTCATTCAGCGGCATTTAATGCCTTTTTTTTTTACAAATTGAGAAATTCAGACATATTGATCTACAACGAAAGCTTCAAAGGAAGGATCAGAAAAAACAGGCATATTGTGCAGTTGTCGGGTGCACAAATAACAGAAAACCGGAAATGGAAGCTGTACGTCAGTGTGTGAAATTCAGACACCACTGACGCATTACACTTCAGTGAAATACAGCGGTATAAAAAATGCACAGATTTTCGAAACAAACTTTGGCCTATGCCTACTAGATTCTCTATTTAATTAGGCTATCACTGCATATTCGTAAAATAAAGTTGTTCATTTCAGAAGACAAGTTCAGATCGAAGATTTTGATAATTCACTGATTTTCTTTTCATGCTTGGTGCGATACTTACCAAAGTTTACACTTCCTGGCTATACTACATAAATTATTATTATTATGACAAACATTTTAAAGCCTACACTACAGCTAAATGAATGTTTCAAGATGTGTTAAATTCTTGTATTGTTTTTACTTCTTCACTAAGTGTTCAGCATTGAATTGACCATATTCAATTTTGGTCTGGAACTCTGACTTTGAATTAATTTTTGATAAAGTGATACTTATAAAATATTAAACTGCCATGAATGGTTTGCAAACATCCGTTTCCTAATCATATTAAGAAAGTTTGATTTGAAAATCACTTTTGTAGATTATAATCTTAGGCGTTAGCGCGACGTTAAATGCAAGGTTACTTCTAAAGACTTAGACAGTATACTAGAAGTTTTGGTTGTTGACATCAGGCGACGTAAATTAACTTCCAAGTTTACACGGCTTATAGAAACGCGTAGATTTGCCTTCCATTTGGTTTACTTAGTTAGGATTGCCGGAAGTTAGTGACAACCGAAAATGGTAGCTATGGATTCTAGAAGTCAATAGGTCTAGACGGGTCTAGATCTAGTCTGGACTGTTGCCTAGAATTCTAGACAAGATCTATAAAACGTTTTGTAGACAGATTCTACCCCGCTGGCCCGAGAAAAGGCACAAGCCTGAAAAGGTTTAGGTTAACTGATATTAGTTGCTATTTATAGTGCCATATCTAGCTCAAGATTCTGATTCATTATTTGTATTGAATTATATCAGTTAACTTTTCAACAGTCTAGGCCTACTAGTACTAGCAAGACGTCTGCCTGCGCCTAGCTATAGTTCTCCCCAGGTGTTTTTATCCTCTTACACAAATGTGAATAGATCTATATGGGGCTTACACGCGAGTACTCAAGTCATCGCAAAAGAAATAAGAGTCTACAAACATTCACTGATTGTCGAACCGATATTTACCTTGAAATTCAAGTTTTTGCTACAGCCGTATATGCCATCTTCCCATTCGCTCATAGTCGGTATAAGTTGTTCAATTTGATTTTTTTTTCTTTATTAGCTAGCGAAAAAAACCCAGTAGACTCTAGTTATCACAAAGCCAGATGCGTCGATTGCAGCCAGCGCCAGAGATAGCTAGCTGGCCGGCTGGCGCCGGGTGGTAAAAGCACTGGCTGCCGCTGGCACCCTTGCCACGCACGCCCGGCGCTTGCCGACCCGGCCTGGGGGGCGTTTCATCAACGAGTTCGTCGGAGTTTTCACCGACGAATTTGCTATCAGCCAATCAGACGCAAGGATTTCAGTAGCTTTTAACAGGTGTCGGTGTAAATCACCGACGAAAAGTTTCATGAAACGGTCCCCAGGTTGGCCCCCAGTTATGGCGTCGCCTTAAGAGGGCGCACTTCCATGAACTGTCGCTTGAATCGGTCTATATTTGATAATCTTGTTTATATTTTTCTAAGATTTATAATGTCTGTTTTATGTTAAGTGCTGTCTGGGGCAAATTATTTGTACAGGGCCCCATTTTTCTCTCTCTTCTTTCTTTCTATGAAACAATAACAACATGTATAACACATTGCCAAAATGAGTCTAATGTTTGTCTGTCTTTACGCCCTCCTTACAGCTACCTCAGCCCTCTTTTTTTTAAACATACTCTATGCCTGTCATTTTAATTTTCCACGTTTAGTCATTGGATTCCAATGGGATGAATGTATTAGTATTGTCGTCTGTATAGAGAAGAACCTCTGAAATTTTGCTATCATGTGGAATAGAATAAATGTAATGGATTTAAACTGTACGTGCTTCTTTTGCATGCATTTTATTGCGTGCATACAGCGGGACGCCATCAGTAGATGGCGCTCTAATAATTACCCGAGAGAGCTGCAGCAGAAATCTGTGACATTTTTCACATTCGAAAGAGTGGGAATGTCTGGAAACTGAGAGCGACGTGATCATAACCATGATTAAAACGGGCCAGGGCTAACGGAACCAAGAGGTGGGGGGGGGGGGGGGAGGGGGAGGGAGGGAACTCGGGCCCCCAATTGTTTGTTTGTTTGTTTGTTTGTTTGTTTGTTTGTTTTTCACAATACACAGGAATTACTCAGCGTGTAACGACTTTGGACCTCACCTCCCCCACCTTTTTTTTTCTGTTTAAATCCCGGAAGTGGTACGAGAACAGAATAAAAAGTTATTATTAAAGCTTTTGCCGATTGCAAGTTGTACCAGAGGGATTTTGGCGGGGGTAAGAAAACTTTTGAAGAAACCAGGAAGTGGAATCAGAGAGTTGCTCTGAACTGCTGAGATCTCTCTCCCCCTCTCTCCCTCTCTCTCTCTCTCTCTCTCTCTCTCTTGCTTTTGTTTTGTTTTGTTTTGTTTTGGTTTATTTTGCTTAGCTGATAATACCCGGAAGTGACAGCAGAATATTAACTGCCCCTGCACTTTTAAAAACGTGGCGCCGGCCATAAACCACATTTATATCACAACAGTGAAAATTAGAGAAGAAATATTGTGAATAGGGGCAACAGATACAACAAACACTCATCGAGTTTATCCCCCGTTTCAGGTGAAGCATACAGTACTGAGTATTTTGAATGAGTTTTGGTCTTGAAAACTGCAATATCTGCACTACATACAGAACATTCCCTTTTTACATTTCAACCTTCTTTATCAGTGCCAATACTCAAAGCTATAAAAGTGGATAAACACATAAATAAAAAATGCGTTATCCTATAGCTAAAAGCCCTTTAATGTATATGACTTTTTGCCTTCAGTAACCATCAATGATTACGCAGAACGCCATTACTGTCTTTCATAGAATTTAACGTCAGAAATATTATTGTATAATATTAGCCTATTATCAAAAATCTGTAATGTCCTTTGGAGCACGCTGAGTTGCACGGCGATAGCAATGAGTCACCACTGGTATATTTGCTGGGGAAAAGGGGCACGCCGTACCTCGAAACTTCGTGAATGGTAAAATGACCGAAAAGCACCGAAATATGATGATTAACAAAGCAAAAGAAAACACTGAAAAACAGCAAACAAACGGAAAATAAACCGACGGTAACCATAACAGTAACACATATGACTGAAATTTTTCTAGACTGGTCCTGAAGGAAAAAAACAAACAAAGATGATGCATGTCGCCACTTCCTCTGTTCAGGTGAAAACCTCAAAGCTTAGCTTCCTTTTATGAAATGTGAATTCATCCAATTCTATAATAATTATGCTATGTGGTATACTGGGATCAAGTCAGATCAAGGTACGGATATTACCTTCAACAATCTATGCAGTCTTTAAAATCAAAAGGCGCACTAACTTCGACCGTGAGATACGCTGTTCGGGTATTTGTGACAGTATTATGAAATGAAATGAAAAGAAATGTATTTACCAAACAAACATCGTCACGGTAGTCAAAACAGTCAATAGTTAAAGTACAGATTTGGCAAAAACGAACCGGAATAGCGTGCGGACCAGTCGAGGCCAGTCCTTTCAATGATAACGTTTTTACAACATTCACAGAAACAATGTTATATTTCGTACATATTTACAGGTTTTCATAAGGGATCATTTATACATTATTTGATAGGGGATACTATCAAATAATTATCCTACAAGGCAATCCAACGAATTTCATTTACCATTTTTTAGGACTTTGCTGGCTCAGCAAACCTTCATCTACGAGGGGCCTAAGTATTGGAACTCACTTCCCAACGACATAATAACAGCACAAACTTTGAATTCTTTTAAGAATAAATTAAAATTCTTTCTGTTGAAATCTTATGATATACAACCAAATTAGTTTCGGTTTCATTCTCTCAATCAAGTCGTTTGTTTGTTTGTTTGTTTGTTTTTACAAGTATTAAGATATCACACAGAAATCATCTTTTAAGGAAAACAATCTGTCTAACATAAGTTTACCTCAGATATTTATTTTATTGTACCAGTAACAGTGAGTCTATTCTCTTTCTCTTTTTTCTTATATCCGTTCCTATGCATTCATACCGGCATATGCACCCAATCAATCGCAATTTCAAACCAGGGAGCGTTGTATTGTTTTGTTATTGCATTTTAATCATGAAGTACAGTATGCTTGTGTCCACGATGGCGCGTGTTGTACCATAGTCTTATTTCCCCCTTTTTTGTTATTTTTTTTTTGTTCTTCTTTTTTTCCCCTTCCTAAGTTAATTTCATGTCAGTTGACATTGGTTTCTTTGACCTTGTGTACGTATTTTTTGAGGGTCCCATACCCTACAAGCTTTGCTTTTTAAGTGGGACCCTCCATTTCCATTCTAATCTTTGTATTAGGTATATACCTTAGAAACGAAAATTCTGTTGTTACTCGTGACCACTTGTACGTTTTCTTTGAAATTGTTATAAATTTGTTCTGTAAATGTATTGTATATATTTTTTTCTGTTTATTCAATGGAAATGGAAATAAAATTGAATTGAATTGAATTGAATTGAATACTTTCGTAATGATTTCCGAAAATCTTTTTATACATGTTGAGAAAATCCTCTCCAAATCATACTGCCTGCATACAACATAGAGTGTTTACCAGTTTCAGATCTGATTTTTGTTGGTTAACAATTCATATATATATTTTTTTAAACCTTGTAGTTTATCACAATCATGCTCAATTTTAAGACAATAATCGGAAACTTGTTGCAGTAAAGCATGATGGATTAGGTCAAAATTACACTTCCAATTTCGAATTGGTATAGCCTGTTACAAACATTCAGCATTTTTTTTTTTTTTTGGGGGGGGGGGGGGGGGTAAACTATGAAGGATAGGGCCAGTATGCTCTCTAGGTCCTTTGAAGCAAATAACACGCACTAATTTCTTTTGTAACAAAAATAAAGATTGAAGATACGAATATACGAATATACGAATATATGAATATATTATGAATATAATTATATTATAGGCCTATACATTGAATGAGTGTGATTGCAAAACGTGTTAACTGCCATTTATTCAAACGATCTAATTTAAGTCCATTATCAGAGTAAAATAAACCTTTCCAATGATTTCTTTCTTGTTGAAGAATATATTTCATATATTGAATATTCCTGATAAATTATGATGATGATTAGAATCATCCCATATGCTATTTTTAAAAAAAAATCTTATTCATCTTGTGGCATGTTCAGTTGCAAATATCTCAAATTGACAAAAATGGACTAAACACTTTTTCGCGATGAAACCCTAAATAAACACACCTTTACACACATTAGTGAATTTCGGAAAAGATTGGCAATCAATCAAAGGAAATAATAACACTAGAAAAAAATCAAGCAAGCAAGCCTGCAAACAAACAAACAAACAAACAAACAAACAAATAAATGAACAAATAGGCCTAAACAAATAGATAAAGAGGTAAATAAATAGATAGATAGACAGATAGATAGATAGATGGATAAATAAATAAATAAATAAATGAATGAATAAATAAATAAGTAAATAAATAAATAAACTAAATCTAAACGAGCCTATGAAATCGCATTGTACCAGCTCAAACAAATAATACAGAATAGCGAACTGTAAAGCAGGCTATCCAATCACGATGGGAATCTTCTTCTATTTCAGCTGTACATGTATTTCGTCCCTTTCTCTTAACATTTGCAAAACATGATCACCACAACAATCCTAAACGTTTGGGAGCAACGATGTATGTACAATTCTTTGACATTGTCAAGTCAGAAGGATATTGTTAACCCCCCCCCCCCCTCGTGAGGTTTCAGCAAATCGAATAAAACATAGGAATGTTACGAAATTTTAACACTTATCATGCACCTTTGATTTTATAATGCATCTCCCAAGTCCCCCTTCGCGGCACCTAGCTAAATCGGTTACAGCTCGTTATTCCGAAGGTTCGTTATTCCGAGGGTTCTTTAGTCCGAAGTTTCGTTATTCCGAAGGTTTGTTATTCCAAAGATTCGTTATTCCGATGGTTCGTTAATCCGAAAATGTGATGAGGTTTGTTATTCCGAAGGTTCATTAATCCGAAAATGAAATAAGGTTCATTATTCCGTGAAAACCATGAAAGCCAATGGGAGGCAAGGAAGGAGATGACGTCATCATTCCTCTCAATTGCCTCCAACTTTGCTCTTTCGCAGAAACATGCGAAAATTTAACAATACACAACTTTTCCTGGCTGATGAAACTTTTACTAGTTTATTGTTCTTCAGAGATTACTATAGGCCGATATACACTATTCATCGAAGCCAGTATGAGATGGTCCTATTACTGATACCACTGCTTCTGTTTGAAGTATTCTAATTGTACTTCTTTTACTACTTTTTTTTTTTAATACTACGGCAAGTTCAATTCCCCCCCCCCCTGCTTAGACGGGGAGAATAATGAATCTTCGGAAATTGAAATTCATGCGTTTTGTGATTTTGTTTTCTCTTTTTTGAGGAGCCAAAGGTGTGCGAGTGTGTTTGTGTGATTGTGTGTGAGTGTGTGTGGGGTGGGGTGGGGGGCTGCAGATCCCCCCCCCCCCCCATCCCCGGGCATAATTGCGTTTGAATGAAAAACTGGAAATGTCAAAATTTTATTTACAAAGTAGCTATATGGAAAGCTGTGAGGGAATGACATGCTCATTTTGTCATTTGCATATTCATATCGACCGTTCAAGAACTATTTCCTGAAACATTAGCAGACCTTCAAAATGTCATATAAACTTCCCTATTTTTCATCCGATTTCGATCCAAAGTTTACCGTTGAACTCATAAAATTTTACTCTTTCTTATCAGACTTACTTATATTTGAAATGGATTTCCCCTTTTAGTCTGTGACACTGAGTTCGATGATGATAGCAAGGCCGTAAGCAGGACATTGAGAGTGGGGATGGCAAACGCACCCCGTTATGCACAATATATCTCACAACATTACTGTTTCTTTTTAGTCTGTGAAGTAGGCCTATCTTCTTTAATGCCGGCTTAAAAGTATGACAGTGCATATCACACAAGGCGTCAGTAAGAATCATCCGCCCTATATAGTAACTTTTAAACAGTCATCCCTCTACTAAGAAGACAGCATTCCTGATGTCACAGTAGAGCAGCAACATAAGACAACTCCACAAACTTTATTTTCTGCGTTACAAGTACATATTCCTTATATGAGCTTGTTATACTAGCTGACAAAGTAATGATATGGTAACATTGATTTTCCTACGTTCTATAAGAAGCGAGTTAAGAGCTCTTTTCATCATGGGGGAAATAAAATATATTGACATCACGAATTGTTGAAGTCTTCTTACTATTTTGATATA
Source organism: Diadema antillarum (assembly GCF_040938485.1). Taxonomy (NCBI): domain Eukaryota; kingdom Metazoa; phylum Echinodermata; class Echinoidea; order Diadematoida; family Diadematidae; genus Diadema; species Diadema antillarum. The sequence goes on from NW_027271919.1 coordinate 1,456,571, forward strand.
TCATTCAAAGGGACGAAACAGTATTGGTGGAGATGAGAATTGTGTTGTTGTTGTTATTTTAAAGGACAAGTCCACCTTCATATACATAAGGATTGAGAGAATGCAGCAATATTAGTAGAACACATCAGTGAAAGTTTGAGGAAAATTGGACAATCCGTTCAAAAGTTACGAATATCTTAAGTATCTGTGCAGTCACTGCTGGAAGAGAAGACTGCTACAGTGTATGATGTCACAAGCGTACAACTATATAAGGAAAATAAAAAGAGAATTTCACAAAACTTTACTTTTTGAATAAAGTGCACATTTCTTCGACTTGCTACTGACGTATGTTAAGGGTAATATTATTCCCCCTGCCTTCTGAAAGAGAGAAGTCGAGTGTTCTTTTGTTATGCGAGAAAAATGGAAATATGTTGAATTTTCTTTATTCTTTCTTTATATCGTTGTACTCATGTGACATCACAAGCTATAGTAGTCTTTTCATCCAGCAGAAACTTCAAAAATTCATAACTTTTTAACGGATTGTCTGATTTTGCTCAAACTCTCACTGATGTGTTCTATTAATATTGCTGCATTCACTCAACCCACATGTCTATGAAGGTGAACTTGTCCTTTAAAGATCGAAAGATGAGAATTGGGCTTTTAACTTTTTGCGAGATACCAAGAAAACACTTATGAACATAGTACAGAACATACCATTTTAAGAGGAATTCAAGGTTTATTTGATGAAAATCGGATTTGGAATGACTGAAACATCCAAAAACAAAGTAAAACAAAGCGATCGTAATAAAATGTGGGTCACACACTTATATTAGAATCGCTCTGTTTTGGATATCTCAGCCATTTCAAAACCAATTTTCATCAAATAAAGGTTGAATTCCTCATGGAATTACTTGCTCTTTCATATTGCATAAGAGGATTTCTCATTATGTCACCCAAAAAATGTTAGAAACCTGAAATTAGGTCTCAACCAAAACTCGATAGATCCCTTTAACCTTTCCCATCAGTCTCTCCTCTCAGACACCAGAGAGAGAGAGAGAGAGACCCCCCGCCCACCAAATCAGAAAAAAAAAAATACAACAACAACCAAACATAATTGGCCACGAGTAGTCATCAAGTCTCCGAAATGATTGTCTCTGTTCTACCGGTCTGTACATGGTACAACGTCATATCTGTGTACACTTTTAGCGGCAGCGGCGCCGCTTTTGTCTGCCTCCGTGTTCCATTCAACCTGCTCTCCGCATCACTGGTCACGCCCAGTATCGTCACACCCCCAAAATTCTTTCAGCGGAGAAGCTTTCATTTGCCAAGGATATTACTTATCAGTGAGGACCGATTATATCAACCCGCAGCTATGGTTATTGAGGTCGCGTTGTGTCGTAAATTTCACGTATTACCTACTCGCTGCTCCATCGTGATTACTCATTTCGCCTAATAACATTTGAAGGAGTACTTAAAGAAACGAGAAAGGTCTCGGGTCTTCGACGACTTTCTGAACCACCATGGAATAGCGAAACCGCTGTTCGACAGGAAATCACAGTGTGTAGTATCAAAAAGTTTTTGGACTTTGCTGCCACAGTGCTGCGGAGGGTGTATCATTTATTGATCACTGCAGCTGGTACGGACTGTTCCCATTGCATTCATACATCACTCCCTACTGTACGGCAGGTGGCGAGCGAACCTAAATTTGTCATATTCTACTGGAGGGGTGTGAATCTTGAGTTGAGAATTAGCAGGGGATCACCTCCCTGGAATTAGCTGCCAGTTGGAAGCTTATAGTGGAATTACCAGTGACATGGGTTGGAGTGTCAGCCGGACAGCACTGCTAGTTTGTACCTGCTTGGCGGCACTTTGTATCAATGATGTGCTTGGTGAGTACAGATGCCTGTTACAAAACTTTTTTTTTTTTAAATGTACAATTGTATTCATACACATGCATACAACACATGACACAGAGGAAGATATCCTGTTTATCAGTGCAATCTGAATAATTATTCTAAATTGGAACAGTTGAATTCCAGAGAAGAGTTAGATCTAGATGTGGTTATTTCATTATGATATGAAATACAATGTATGTTTCACTTAATTTAAAGGTTTCCAAAGTAATTGATGTGCGGTATTACTAGATTTCTGCAATGTGCATTTAATGGGCCATGATATGCATGGTTCTTGGAGGAATTGAAGTCTTGTGAATATCTAGGCCTCCCCAACATTAGTTAACAATTAATCAAGCACTGAATTGGGTCGAAAGAGAGAAACATGTACTACATATGTAGGATCAACAACTTCAACTGTTGGTAAGATAATAGAGTAATGATTAAAAAAAATTTACAAAACACATACAGTGGTGACATATATAATTTGTCCAGCAATTATCCCCCTGTTGGAGAGAGATTTTAGCTATAGGCATACAGTGACATAAAAAAAATGGTTTAAAAAATGACTAGTGCCAGACAATGAAGAATTGAAGAGTTTGTTTGCAAAAACCGATAAGTCCATATTTGCCAAATGGAGATATTTGCGATTAAAGGTCGAAAAAAATAAAGAGAATAGTTAGAAATTTTTTGATTCTTTTGACCATAACTTTAAAAATTTACTTTTATTTGTATTGACAATATATCATTTAAAAGGTATCATTTTGTACTTTATGACAGAGACCGTACCTCAAAATCTTAAAAAATGGACTTATCGGTTTTTGCGAACAAACTTTTCAATTACACCACAAAAACAGCATTCAATGAAATACTTTGTTTGTTATTTGACCCTGCACATCTGTGGTTGACTTCAATGATATACAAACATTGTAGCCAAACAGCATTTTTATTGAAATCAAACAGGATTAGTTCAGAAAAGTTGGTTTTAATGTCAATTCATGAAGGCCTAGTGAGTTTGGGAGCACATTGTTTCCTCGCAATGGGGATGGAGTGCCCCAACCACACTTGCAAATCAGACAATTCTGAGATCTATAAAAAAAAATAAAAGTACTGGTATACTATTAAAGCATTGTTGTGGGCATCTCATAAGTCAGCTGCCTGTACACTTTGCGTGTATAGTCTCCCTGCATGTCACAAAACTATCATTCCCCATTGCTAAATCATTACAACTCCATAATTTCATTCATGAATGCATTTTTTCTCATTAATCCCCTTTTCAATGGAAAATGTGAAAATATGTGTACAAGTAAGTTGAATGACTTTTTCTTCACCTTAAAACTAAACTGCTTTGTTGACCAACCAGGTAAAACACTGCTGTCACATTTTGAAGAAAAGATTTGAAACATTGACATATTATTTCTCTTTATATGTCTATGTTCAATCAAGCATCCCCCTTTATTCATTGAAATCCACGTGTAGTATAATAAAGGATGGATTTTGCCTTTTAGGCTTTGAAGAAATGCATGGAGGATCCATACCCACGAGATACCCATGAAATTACCAAGAGGAGATTAAATTAAACAAACCAGTATTTAGCTTTTGCAGAGCAGAATTCTAACCAAGGAGACCACTTTGACTCCTTGAGTAGATCAGATAAAAGTTCATCACAATCATAAAGTCAATGGTTCCCCCATGAAATCACACTACTAACTAGAACAGATATGTTTACCATGCATTCATGTTGTATAAGTACATGTACAGTATGCCATGGATTTCACACAGTTCTCAAAAGATTTTTGTTTTATATGACTGCTTGAAACATTCAGTCAGTAGAGAGAGAGAGAGAGAGAGAGAGAGAGAGAGAGTGTGTGTGTGTGTGTGTGTGTGTATGTTGTGTGGGGCATACTAAAATAATTCTCAAATCTTTATCACTTTCAGTACTTGCAGTAGGCTTAACTTTTAAAGTTGATTAGGATGGCACATGCATTTGTATGTCCTTTTACTAGTTTTAGGTTAGGGTTAAAGGGACTGTACAGTACTGGTTGAGGTAGGGATTCATGTTTTGAACATTCCTAAGTGAGATAATGAAAAACCTCTTATGAAATATGAAAGAGCATGTAATATTTAGAAGGATTCAACGTTTACTTGATAAAAATTGGTTTTCAAATGACTGAGATATCCAAAAAAGTGCTAATAATAAAAGGCGACATGCCCCAACTTTATTAGTATCTCTTTGTTTCACCTTGGTTTTGGATATCTCAGACATTTCATACAGATTTTCATATAATAAACTTTTGATACCCTTTAGAACTGCATGCTCTTTGACATCTCATAGAGTGGTTTCTGAATATCTCACAAAACGTTAAAAGCTAAATCTTCACCTCGACCAGAACTGTACACACCCTTTAATACATACAAATTGTATAGCTGATCATACATTTTTAAGGCCTGGTACATACTGTAAGTTTCTGTGAGATTTGTTATTGAAGTTAGGCATCCCTAATGTACAACATACATTGTATGTATGTTGTATTCTTAAGTTCAAAAGGTCTCCATTGTACAGAAAAGGGTAAATTGTAATTAAGCTGAAAGAGTAAATATAAAATAAAGATTTCCTATCATCAAGGTGCTAACAGCTCATGGTAAACACTTTGATGCATGATAAAAATGTTAATGTATAGGCCTGCATAGAATCAGGATAATTTTTCCTAGTCAACTCATACACACTTTAACTTCCGCTAAGTTGCCCCATACGTACTATTAGAGGTCATATTGGAATCAGACTTAATGCCGCAATTTGACAAACAAAAGTTTTGCTGGTACACGGTAGCTAGTGTACATATTGAATGCAGGACACCAAGCCCTGTCTTTCAATTCTATGCATTTGGAAGGTGGTGATTGAGAATTCAATCAAATCCACTGTGTATTGAGTGTTGAATCCATTCATTACCAATACAATTAAATGGAGGTGATTCACTTTTAGGGATCCATGATTAATGGTCATACATGGAAAATATCAATAGGCCTACATTTTTCAAATGGGACAGTATTTTACAACTGTCTATTTACAATTAAATGTTTTGTTTCCTCAGTGTGATAAGAGGATCAGAATGATTACTGTGACAACATGAATGTACAGTACAAACACCAATAATTTTGAAATGTTATACTGATCTAAAGAATTCAGATACAGTTTGTAAAATATCTAGATTAAGATTCAGCTGCAATGTCAATCTGACTGGTATTTCACAGTGTTCCATGACACTTGCTCAGAGGACTGTGATATAGTAATTGCTCCTATGAAATATAAATTCTACCCACAAACATAACCCTAACCCTTTTATCTTAATCCTTATGTCAAACTGAACCTAAAAAAGGTGATAGGCATTCATAGTGGAAGGAGAAAGAAAGAATGGGATTTTCGGAAAAAGGTCAGACGAAGAATGGGTACACAGGGTGGCCAGACAAAAAAGAGGTGTGAAGGAAGGGCAAATATGAGTGAAAAAAAAATGCTGGAAAATTTGAACCATACATGTACAGAATGATATCAATCCAGAAAGCTGTAAGTAATGACACAAGAGGAAAAAGAAGAAGAGAGATTATTCAAGTAACAATGTTCTTACAATATCATTGTTGTAGGCCTACAATTTTTGTACATTATACAAGCTTGTACCTTTGTAGTTAAAGGGATGGTATATAGTAATTAGTGTTGGTAGAGATGAGGATTGGGCTTTCAACTTTTTGACAGATATCAAGAAACCACTCATGAAATAGTACAGAGCATACCATTCTCAAAGGAATTCAAAGTTCATTTGATAAAAATTGGTTTTAGAATGGCTGTGAAATCCAAAAACAAAATAAAACAAAGACTGTAATAAAAGATGGGTCTCATCTTTTATTCGGATCACCCTGTTTTGGATATATCTCAGCCATTTTCAAACCAGTTTTCATTAAATAAATGGTGAATCCCTTTTGGAATCACATGATCTTTCATAATTTCATTTGAAGAGGTTTCTCATTATCTCACCAAAGAATGTTCGAAACCTGAAGTTGTAGGTCTCAGCCGAAAGTAAATGATCCCTTTAACCTATGTAAAGAAACTTGTTTACTACATTTCACTGCATGATGCTACTTGATGCTAAAATGGAATGCTGTCTAGCTTGAAGTCATTGGCCCGAATTCACGAAATTGGTACAAATGAAACCTTAGTTTAAACCATGGATAAAAACCATGGAGCGCCAAGTGTTGCATGGAATATTTCGTTACGAAATCAGTCATTTTGTTGATGAAATGATTATTTTGTTGCAAAATGACATTTTGTAACTAAATCAACATTTCGTCCATGAAATGATAATTGCATATGAAACGGTCATTTAGTCTTAAATGGAATGACTTATTTCGTAACAAAATATTCTGTGCGACACTTGGTGCTCCATGGTTTTTGTCCATGGTTTAAACCATGATTTCATTTGTGTACCACTTTCGTGGATTCGGGCCATTACCGGTATGTTCTGTTATGATATTCTTTTGTTATCAGGTCAATGTACTGGTACTGGTGGCTCCTGTCAGAATGGAGGTACGTGTAACTTGCAGACAGATATGTGTGATTGCCCGGCGATGTATGTTGGTCCAACGTGTTCAGGTAAGTCCAGAGAAAACAAACCAATATTGCAAACTGTTATATCCATTTTTGTTTATTCAGTACAGTGATAGCACCCCATTTTCAGGCCCATTCTTCCAATCAGGAAATTATGATATCAATTATGAAATTCAAAATCTGAAGTTTGGAAACTCTCTTTACAGTGCCCAACAAAATAAACATGATTCTATTTTTAGGATGCTTTCGAACAAAGTTGCATGACCAATTGTCTACTAGTAGAGTTCTGCGCGCACTACTTGGCCTTGATGGTAGCCTTGTAAGTAAGCGTATACTGTAGCTGCACATTTTGTGTGTTGCCGCGGGTAGCGATCTAAACATCGTGTGACAGAAATCACACTCTCCCTGTCGTGAATGTTTACCGACTGCCAATTGTCTCAATGAATGTCATGCTTCGTTCCACCCTGGGATTGTCCCTTGGCCAATGTTTTGAGTGCCTTTTGGGGACACAACTCGCCCCTCACCTTGACTTTCAAAACGGTCTCATGGACTTGGACTACATAGGAACAGGATGAAAGCACTGTACATTTGTAGGTACATGTAGTATGGTGCTGCTCAAAATTCTGTGTGTAGTCAGCAATATAGGTACCTACTTACAATTTTGTACAAGTAACATTATTTTTTTTATTACCTTTCAGCATTCTACTAATTGGTAGTTTTGCAGATATTCATGTTTTTGAACCTTTTTTTTTCAATATTCTTATCCATATCTGTTGCAAAAAAATTACATGGGGTCTACAGCAATGGTTCCACTAAAGTCATTGCCAATTCAATAATCGCAATTGACAAGCAAAATAATTTACAGTGATATGCCAGGTACATTTTCAACAGGCAGCTTCAGGATACGGTTACAGTTTGTTATTCCGAATGTTTGTTATTCCGAAAGTTCTTTTATCTGAAGGTTCGTTATTCTGAAGGTTCATTATTCCGAAGATTCGTTATTCCGAAGGTTTGTTAATCCGAAAATGTGATAAGGTTTATTATTCTGAAAGTTCTTTAATCCAAAAATGAAATAAGGTTTGTTATTCCGAAGGTTTATTAATTAATCTGAAAATGAAGGTTCTTTATTTTGAAAATGGAACAAAGCTTGTTTGTCCGCAGGTTTGTTACGGACCCTATTTCACTTCGGTTCAACGAACCTTCAGAATAACGAACCTTATTTCATTTTCAGATTATTTAAACGAACCTTCGGAATAATGAACCCTAATTCATTTTTGGATTAACGAACCTTCAGAATAACGAACCTTCGGAATAACGCCACAAATGTTTGGATTAACGAACCCTTTTTTATTTTCGGATTAACGAACCTCTAGGTATAGAGAATTTGTGTATTTCTGATGAATGAACCTTCGGAATAACGATACAACAACGTAACATACATTGTACAGTATTTGATCCGAAAGGCCTTTGCAAATTTATGCGTTTTGATAGTGGGTATTGAAACAGGTCTCAAGCATGGGAAAGATAATATAAACACAGCCACTCAGACAAAAATGTTGTTATAAGCTTTGCAGTGACATGCTGACATGGCTGACAACAAAAGGTGCTGATGTAGCTCTCATAGTATCCTGGGCAGCTGTTCGTTATTCAGGAGGTTCGATGGTGTGCAATATGGGACAATGAGTTTTACATGTATTCATTTATATGTTTGTTTGTGTGTGTGTGTTTTTTACTATCCTGCAAAGTTTTGTGGCTAACAGCTAGGTTATTGACAATCATTTGAATGACTTTGATTGCTGCATTGTTTTGTTAACCCTCTGTTGCGGTGTTCATCACTGGCAGTAGAGTTTCAATACAGTCCATGTTTTTCACTCTGCAAAGTTTTTACTGTCTTTATTCCACGCACCCTATGCTGGAATACCCATATTGTGGACTTCACTTTGATTCACTCTCTGAAAGTAATAAGTCCATGTTACTCCGAACCTTGTATGAACTCTGGCGTCTGCAACATTGCTAGCAACCACAGCTACACGTGTATCTGTAGTGCTTGGTTTACCGGCAGTCACTGTGAATCAGGTAAGTTTCCTTTGCTATAGAGATACTGTACACTGCACTCCTGATTCAAAGATTTAATAAAATGGCTATACATGTATGATAAAATTTCAGCTATAAATGGAGTAAAACTCATGGACCAAAATACTGTAACAGTCAAATCAGTTTCACAAAGTTTGCCATTTTAAGTGAGCCAGAACAAATGAAATATGCTGTGTGTTCAGTTGTGTCGGCCTAAGTCGACTTGATCATAGTGAAATTTAGCAAATTGCTAAAGATGTAGTCAAGAATATGTGTGTGATGATGTGCAGTGTTAACCCATTAAGGACCAGTCTAGTCCCGAGTTTACTCTTGCAAGTGTCTTTGGGAAATGTGTGTTGTATCAAAATCAGCCCGTCCTCAATGGATTAAATACATTATTCTTATTTTTTTAAATCAGTTTACATGTACATACATTTTATGGATAAGCAATTCAGTGTATGGCCCTAACACCTGTCTGTGACTACATGTACTCTACTTTCTGATGTAGGAAACTACAAAATCTTAAATTAAACTGCCAAAAAGCCAATATCCATTGAGATTAAATAAAAAGGGAATTCACATTGAAATGAATCAATTTGTAGACTTGGTTTGTTGCTCATCATCAGTCTGCTTGTATTTTAATCACTTCCATCACTTGGAATGAACATACTTCATGTTTTATTCAGAGAAACATGAATACTAACTATGCAGGCAGTTGATCATATGGTACCAAGATTATTATTATTATTATTATTATTATTATTATTATTATTATTATTATTATTATTTTCTTGGAGAGGGGTGAGGATAAATAAAGGATTCTGTGGAAAAAACAAAAAAGAAATTCAAAGCAATACATGCCGTGTCAAGGAATATGAATGATGGCACATTGATGGTAAAAATGCATAATTGATTAATAAATACACAATCAACTTTACAATCTATAGTAGTTCCTGATATCATGCTACGTACCCTAGTTGTGCGTATCTTAAATATAATGTTGTGATTAGTGGAAATATCAATGTTGAATATGTTTGCTGCCCTCAGTTGTCACGCCTACCTCACCTCCACCCAACCCGTGTGTGTCGGCACCCTGTATGAATGGGGGTTACTGTATATCAGAAGGAGAAGAATATTCCTGCATGTGCAGCCCTGGCTTTAAGGGTCCTCATTGCTCGCTAGGTATAAAACTCGAAGTCCTTCATTTTTGCTGTAGTTTCATCATATTTCATGTTCTATTGGGATGTTACATTGTGCACATCAGTAGCAGTTCCAGAGGGGTCACACCGAGTGCATATTATGGATATGGATAAATGGCTATCTAGCATTCAGATCAAAGCCCAATTTCTTTTGTCCTTCTCAAAAAGTGAAGAGATCCTTATACAGAAGCAAGAACCCATTTGTAAAGGAAAAATTCTAACTTGCATGCCTGTTTAAAGGACCCAGCAGGTGAGATAGATTGTATAGAAGCTGTTATGTATATAATTTTATCAAATTTAGAAATTATTCAAATTTTGTTAAATCTAGATTTTATTATCAAATTTTTGTATAGCAATGAAGTAATGCATAAAATGTCATATCCTATTTGTGTTAATACAATAATATGATTTCCTTCAACCCTAACAGTCTTGTGGAAAATTATGTAAATTATGTATTAGGTGTTACATTGTAAGTCCACAAAATTTTGCATGAGGTAGTTGCAAGAGGGTTAAGTGCTACACCTGTTCACTTTATGTTGAGTTCCAGCTTTAAAGTTGAATCCGGTAAAAACTACCATGTGTTATTTTCCCACTACAGCATTACAGCATTCAACTTACACATTAGCATGAGGTCATCCGTTTGACTAAGTAGATGTACAAATTTGTGCTAGCCAGAATTAGTGTGATATACCATAGGCCCTAATGATAGTACATAATTGTATAATGACTGAGTGGATCCCTAAGTTTACATCGCCCGTGCATTCATCCTACATCTTTGTACATCTGTAGCCTGTAGTGCAGCTGAAGTTAAGCCAAATTTTGAACACAATTTATGCATTTGTAATCAACTTTAATATACATGTTGTACATGTGTCACTCTGACTCTTAACTTTTCATTAAAAAAGATATATGTATTAACAAAATAAGATTAAATGCTGTATTGATCAATCATCTGGTAGGAGTACTGAATCACTTTCATAATGATACCCTGTTCCATTTATAACTTTGCTTTCCTTAGAGAGAGATTTAGTGAAACCTTTTTGAGCTTAATTCATTTGATGGGATTGATGACTGGACAGGTGGATAGATCAATGTATGAAGGAGAGTGTCTTGATTTATGGGTAAATTAGATGCATGGATTGTGGATGGTGATGTTCACAAATTAACCTGTCCTTTTCAAAATCCAGCTTTTAATTGAATTGCTGCACCTACTTGTATGTGCATGTAGAATGTGACAAATGAAATAGGATTGAATAAACAAATTAGCATATTCAGTATCATCAAAGTTAGACACAGAGCAAGAAATTCTCAAGAAGTTCCACTTGGTTGAAATATGGGTGATACATAGTATGTCAGCTGCAACCACTATAAGATGATATGTAATGATGATTTCAATCATGATAGCCTATTATTATTTTAAACATGCTTCTAACTGGGTCACCTTTTTCAAAGTTTTTGCCAAAAAAGAAAAGAAAATTAAAGTGATGCAAATGATGCATTCTAATTAGTCTTGTTGGGTGGGTTAATGGGTCATTCACCTGTGATCTATCTAATTTCAGACATGTTAGGATTACCGTACTGCGGTATCTTCATCAAAACTTTATGATATCATGTTCAAAAGCATAAGGCAGCAATGAATGTACCCTGTTTGTAGAAATCAAGGCTGTAATGGGCTGAAGTTTTCCTTTGATGCCTCAAATAAAAAACAAAAACAAAAAAGACAAAACAATAATGACAAGAAGAGAGCTCATAAGGTAGATATATGACTGCATGGTTATAAAATATTCTCACGTACCACCTGACTTTTCTCTTGAATTGTGGCACACTTTTAACAGGAGTGACAGGCTGTCCCTCTTCCCCCTGCCTGCATGGTGGCACATGTTATGATTGGATGAACGACTGGATGTGCATTTGTCCTCCTCAGTGGACTGGAGAGACCTGCCATATTTCAGCTGACACGGAACCAGGGGAGTGTGTTTCATTAAGCTGTTCTTAAAAGTTACGAACCACTTAAGAATGACTGGGGATCAGTTCTTGTGCTGAATTATCAAAATTCTGATAAGTATAGCACACCAGAACGTGTTCCAGTTGTTCTTAAGTCGTTCGTAACTCTAAGAACATGAAACACCCCCAGGAATGTTTAATGCACATCATACATGCATGATGTCCACCTCTCTATAAAGACCAGCAAGATATTTGATTTTGTCCTTTCTGGTTAAAATCAGTGTTAAAACTTGGTCAGTGTAATGAAAATCAATGTTCCTTGTTTCTAATTTTGTACTTTTTTTACTATTAAAATAAAGACATGTTGCAATGCACTTGTCATTGATAGAAATTGTCATTTTCAATACAGTATATATTGGGCCAGTGATCTCAAAAGTGACATTTTTTTAATCAATTTATTTTTTTTTTCAGTTTAGTATGTTGATACATTATCATTATCACACCAGCTTACATCAGGTCAGTGGTTGAAATGTTATTTTGCTTGCATTAGTTGGGATGCAGTGGATAGGGCATAAGGAAAAACTGTGGAAGCTATACATACTTAAATGTACCTGTATGTATGTGCTGTAATAGAATATATAGAAAGAAATTCTACCACTACCAGTTCTCTGAGTGACTTTGATCAAAAGGATTCTTATATCATGCTGGCAATACTTAGCTCTTTTGACAAATCTTTTCAAATTAATCCAGCAGCAATACACTAATTCAGTATTTTTTTTTTCTTTAGAGGAGATTGAAACAAGTGATATGTGTAGAAAATGTACATGTATCATTGTAGAATATAATAAAAAATAAGAAACTTGATTTCAATCATCATGTGGTGCAACTGAAGTTTGTATTTCAACCTGCCTGACATTCATCAAAGGCAATGGATTTATCACTTTGCAAAACTCCTGTATTGCAACTTGGAAAATTGATATCAGTTGCTGCTATTTCAGACAAACTGCAAAATGATGTCAAACAATTATCCTGATGAAAGTTGCCTTTGAAATACTGACAACACTGAAAACAGAAATTTTCACAAATTAAGGGCAGACCTTAGTAATTGCTACCTCATAGATTTCATTATTGTTTTTGAACCTTTTTCAATAGATAATAATGATAATGATATTAATAATGCTAACGGTGGTAATAGTTATAATGATTATACTAATAATGATGGTGGTGATGATGATGATAATAATAATAATAACGATAACAATAATAATAATGAGAATATTAATAGTGGCTGGTAACTGTCTTGTGTAGCACATCTTGTGTAGCACACAGGTCCACCTTTCGGTGTTCAAGTCTATACAGTATGTTTATCACAAGATTGTCTTTATACTGTACATAGGGTGCATTTATAAGATTTTTCTTCTGGCCAGAAACAGTGCTTTGAAACACTGTTTCTGGCCAAACAGTGATTCTAGCTCGAAAAAAATTCTTATAAACGCTCGCCGTGATTTGAAACAGTGTTTTGAAACACTGATTCAAATCGCACAAAATAGTGCGTTTGTAAACAGTGTTTCTGTAGAATCAGTGTTTCAAAAATCTTATAAACGCAACCGCGATGGCAAACACTGTTTATAATGACGTCAATGCCTTGCGCGCACCCTGTTTGGCCTTTTGCCGAGGAAAAACTGCGCAGAGTGAGTTGCGCAATGGCAGTCTGAGCGAGAGCCCCAACACGCTCGGAGAAAAAAATCTTATAAACGCTCTCCTGATGAAAGTGTGATTTGAAACAGTGTTTCAAAACAGTGTTTCAAAACAGTGATTCTAGGCTCGCAAAATCTTATAAACGCACCCATAGATGGGTGTGAGTGTGTTATGGTATTCTTTCAAAATTTTGTATAGTCTATATGCAATACAATCATGCATCTGTATGTACATGTATCTTGTTTCTTTGTGAAACAGTGATCTACTTGTGCTTTGTTTGCTGTCATGAGGGATGATGTTGCATGTTCATTTATTTTCTTTTATTTACATGGTCTCCTATGGAAACTGTGTATTTTGATTTTGGTAAAGTTGATTTGACTTGCTGTAGTTTCTTTTCTTTTTTCTTCTTTTTTTCCCTTCCAAATTTGATTTCATATCAATTAATATATTTGATTTATATCAATTTGTAGCTTAATTTCGCTGTCCTGTGTATTTTCTGAGGGTTCCATATTGTGCAAGCTTTAGTTCTTAGTGGGACCCTCAATTTCCATCCCCATCCTTAATCAACTTGTAATGTTATGTATCTTTTTATGCATAATATATATTGAGAAATTGTGTTTTCTCCATCTCTTACTCATTTTCACATAAACTTTGTGCAATCACATTTTGGAGATATTACAAATATCCTCTGCATAAATGGTATATAATTTCTATGCTTATTTGCTGAAAATGGAAATAGATATGATTCTTTGAATCTTGAATTTGATTTTTCTTTGTTTGCTTCAAATACATTTGCTTGAAATTTTGACATAGGACAAAAATATTTTTATTCTCTGACTTGACCTTTGTTTGTATGTTTAACACTGTCTTTGTGAATCTGTTCCTCTAAATGTTTAGTTATAGTAAAATCAAACATGTCATACTTGAATTTGCTACACTATGTTTATACTTGAATTGGCTTTTACATGTAATGTATATCCCATGCAATTTCCACAGTTATTCATCTAGAACGGTCTTTACAATAAAGCATCTTTCCATGGTTTTAGTGTATTCTATACCTCTTTTATTTGTTGTCAACCGACTGTGACACAATTTCATTGTTACCTCTGTAACTCCTCTGTTACTCTGAAAATAAATGCAATGATTTTTATGTCAAATGTGTTTATACTGTGTGTTTGATGTTCTGTGTTCCGTTTTGTTTCTATAGTTTATTGTGTTCAAATTTCATGATTTTATGTATTTCATTGCATTTCATGTGAACATACACTGTAGCATGTTTGAGGAGCACCAGTATTTTGCTTATGTACATATGTATATATCTGCTGCATTGATTTTGTGCTTCTAGTTAAATAGTTTTGCATGATATGATCATAGCTGCGCTTATAATTTGTTACATCCCTTTACAAAAGTTTTCCAATTGATGTTTTAAAATTCTATGTGCTGTGTGTATGCATGCAATATACACAGGTCTGTATCAATACATTGCTGTATATTATATTTTTTTTTCTATTCATCCAAGCGATAAGGCACTTGTTCCTTTTTCCCTCTGACTATGTGCTAGTTGTGTTTTTACTAAGTGATTGTGTGAGTAGTCAGTTTTCATTTAACAGAGATTGATGAGAAAAGTCATTTTGTTTTAGCTTGACATACATTGTATCTCCAAGATTTTTCCTCCCTCGGGCACCATTTCTCTGTTAAAACATACAGGCAACAAAATATGAGTTGAGTCAACTTTATTGACACTGAGTCAACTAATGTGTGTGTTTCTTCCAGAATTCACATTCTCAAAATGCGAGAATCTGATATTAGACAGGCCCCTTTTTTTCACAGTCAACCACACTATTATGAGGGAGTAGCTACATGTATATAATAAGTGGTAATAACCAATATTTATTTAGTGCCTGTTCTACACAGAATCAAAGTGCTTCAACAACTTTGATAAAAATGCAAGAAATCAACAATATTTACAGAACTAAAAATGTCAGGCAAGTCATTTAGATGTTTCAGATCAGCTTTAGATATGGTGTGGAAACACTCACTGATCTAGGCATGATCTTGTGGACATTGGTAATAAGACAGTGCAGTGAAATGGAACAAACAGTGACGTTAAAATTGTCCGATCACTTAACCAGCTATAGTATGTATGCAATGAAATTAAGTCAAAGCTATAAAGAGATCTGACATTTTGAACAAATAGGTTTTAAACAGTTTCTTGAATTTATCCAGGTGTTAACTGCTAACTGGATGCAACTAGAATGCAGAGCTATAGCTCTTTTTTTTTGAGACAGAGATGATAAGGAACATAATTATTTTGAACTCTTCATGAATTTGATTTTATGTGATCTATGACTTTCAGTATACAATGTACATGTACATGTAGTAATGCTAAAATGCATGGTGATTTTTTGCCCCTTCAGTTACGTTGTTTTGGGAGTTATTTGATTGTTCTTTTTAAAATTGCAATTTGATCAAGGGTAAAACCATAGTTGTACATGTACAATAGTATGTGATCTATAAATCTTATTTGTGTTGTTGTTATCTCATTGAAAATGCACTGTCTCGTCTTTGCCGGTATATTCTTTTCTATTGCATTTGTGTGATATAAGACTGTGGAAGCAAAGTGCCCTTCATTGTTGTTTTCAATTTCTTTTTATTTTGTATTTTTTGCTTATAAATGTCACCTCTGACCATGATAACAAATGTTGAGACATTACTTAGATAACTACATTTGAAGCATCTATGAAGTGCTTGCTGATAACTGTCATGTACATGTACAACTGTAATATTTCAAACATTTGCCAATGAAAATTAGTGGTAATATATTATGTACACGTGGTGTACATCCCTTGTAGTTATTAACTTTATACTAGGCTCCTCTGCCTGGGTAAGAAAAAAAAATGCAGCAGATTATGGCCTTTTTTTGTGACAGCAAATGAGATGAAATTATGAAATATCTGATGCCATGCGAACATACATGTAAATGTCTGTTTGCAAACAAAAGTGGAGAGTGCTGCCTCCTTTTTTTTTAAAAGCAAACAACAGTTATTAAAAAAGCAGTGTAAGTTCTTTAGAATGAAGATAACCCGGATTTCCTTTGCCCGCTCAGTTGATGGACATGCTGGTGCCACACAGTCATAAGTGTAAGGCCTACATCAGCATTGTGTTATTAACAGACCTGAGTGGCTAATGGAGTATCAGATTTACCCATACAAGGTCATTGATGGGGGGGGGGGGGGGGGGATTACTGCACTAGGCATACAACCTACTAGTCAATTTGCTTTACACCAAATTGAGTGTGTCAATAAGTTAAGTGCAATATCATTACACTGTCTGTAAGTTCTTTTTTGTGGAAGTGTCAGAGAGCCAAATTTATTGTAGCTTGTCCTGAAATTTGTTTGAATTGAGATATACATTGTACATATATGTATGAGTATATTTCTGTGATGAACTGAATGGCAGCACACTTTTAAGATGGCAAAATTGACAGAACTGAGTACTGGTGGTCTTGTTCCAAGAGGTTTTGCTTTACCAATAGACTTTTATTATACAAAATACAATGTACAAGTAGCATGATGTATCATTATGCATGATATCTTGCTATTCCTATTTCTTGCTTGCTTAAATCTCAAAATGTAATTATTCGTGTGCAAATCATTTGTATGTACCTAAAAGGCATTATCAAACAAATAATTTCCATTTTGAAGAAAATCCTAGCTGCAGGGTTCCACATGTTAAGTACAGCTTGTCTGACCTTAAGTGTATGCTAAAGTGAAACTAAAGAAAATGTTAACTTTTGAAGTGATGATGATATTCTATTTTCCATGTTCTCTTTGAATGCTTACTTTTCTTTACCATCTGTGGTTTTTGTGAACAGATATAAACCCCTGTGAGGATAACACCAATCCACCTTGCCAGAATGGGGGAACATGTGACCCGATGAGAAATGGGACCTGCATTTGTGCTCAACCTTTCAGTGGCCCATACTGTGATTGTGAGTGATCAAGATTATTTATGATGCACAATATGTATATTTGTTAGTGTGTGTACGTATGTGTATTTGTATTTTTGTGTCTATGCTCTTGTTGCTCTATAAATGACCCAGTAGCATACTCTCTAAAAAAAATCGAGTGAAAATATTCACTCTTAAAAGAGTGAATACAAAAAAAAATGAATTTAGAGTGAAATTGGAGTGAATTTTGAGTGAAAATGTTCATTTTCACTCATTTTGGAGTGACCTCAGGGATCACTCGAAGATTTTGGAGTGATCTCTGAGGTCACTCTAAATCGAGTGAAAATGAACATTTTCACTCAAAATTCACTCCAATTTCACTCTAAATTCACTCTTTTTTGTATTCACTCTTTTAAGAGTGAATATTTTCACTCGATTTTTTTTAGAAAGTAGGATTCATACATCATGGGAGGCCCAATTCATTCATTGCCCAGTGCAGTCCATTAAAAAATCAACAAATGTAGCTCTGGCTTAATAGCCAATGTCAGTGAAAGAGTGCATCTATGAATTACGGTCATGGCTAACAGCTAACTCCTGTCGAAATTCTTTCGATGTTCATGTACTTACATAGAGATCAGTGGTAAAGTTGATTGTACAAAATTTGTTATGGGCATTTGATAATCTGATACATCTGAGGTGGACCATCCTAATTCCAGCTCCATCATATTTCAGTGCTAGTGGGTCCTTTAAGGCCCTGTAGTTGGCAGATTTCACCATTCATATCAGGAAGTTGTCTTCACACACAAAATACAATTTGTATTGAAAAAAAAAGATACTTAAGTGATCCATAGAAAAAAGATGGAAGCATAGAGATTATACTTCTTGCTCTTTTTCTGATGATGATGATGCATATGATGTGTGTCTGTTTCTTTTGAACAGTTAGTGCATATTTATGTGTGCTTGCATACTCATGTCTGTATATTATGTACATGTATGTGTTTGCATACTTCTGCACATTATCCAAAAGTAATTTCTTTTAAGTATCTTTCTAGTTCGTTTTCTATCAAATTCCAGTCCATTGCACAACATAACTGCATGAGCCTAGTCGTTGTTGTTTTATAGAAAGAAAGAGGAGAGAGAAAAATGGAGCCCTATACAAATAATTTGCCCCATGAGCCTGTCTCGTGTACATGTAGACACATGGGGTATTACAAAGTTTATCACAAAAGCCAATTATTGGCAGAGTGCAGTGCATGTAGCCCTTGACTCGCACTCACTATTATTGGAATGGAATCTCACAGGCGGTGATTTTAGATTTCTGACCAGTGATCTACTTTCAATGCTTTTATTGATGTGGCCACAAAACACTCGCATGCAAACACGCAAACACTCACAGACAAACCACAAAAAATGCAAACACACACACACACACACACACAAATTGTAATATATTCACCCTCATTGCACCATGTCCCGCCAGAGACCAAAAAGTCTGTATTGTTAAAAGTTACTGATCCAGAGGACTGCTATCACATAACAATTTGCAGAGCCACGAAAACATATTGCCTTTTGAAATTCTATGCTGAGTAATTATTTCTTTCCTGTAGTGCCGAAGGGTTGCTATCAAAAAGGGCAACAAATATTTTGTTGGAATGTGGAAGTTGCACTGTGATGACAAATTTTTGGGGCTGTTGAGAACTTTTGTTATATTTTAGAGCTTTTGTGAGATGTGGGTTAATAGTCCGGGAGCCAGCGGGGGTCAGGCTAGCTGAAAAGGTTACCAATTTTTATGTATATAGCAATTTAGTACATATGCCCCTAAGTATGGAAATGCACGTCTGGCTAGTCATCGGTGGTGGGTGTGGCCAGGAGGGCCAAAAAAAAGGACCCCTCAAAATTAGGCTAGCCTAGCTGGAAAAGTAACCCCATGAAAACAACTGGAACTTGTTCGTTACACTTACAGGACAAATGAACGACCATTGCCAGACGTTTTAGGTGGTGGGGGGGGGGGGGGGGGTAGCCGCCAGACGCTCTTAAAGGCCCAACTCCAGCTAGGCTAGCCTAGCTGAAAAAGTAACCTCATGAAAACCACTGGAACTTGTTCGTTACACTTACAGGATAAATGAATGACCATTGCCAGACGTTTTAAGTGGTGGGGGGTAGCCGCCAGACGCCCTTAAAGACCCAAATTTTTCCAGCTAGGCTAGCCTAGCTGAAAAAGTAACCTCATGAAACCAACTGGAACTTAGTCGTTACACTTACAGGATAAATGAATGACCATTGCCAGACGTTTTAAGTGGTGGGGGGTAGCCGCCAGACGCCCCCAAAGACCCAACTTTTTCCAGCTAGGCTAGCCTAGCTGAAAAAGTAACCTAATGAAACCCACTGGAACTTGTTCATTACACTTACAGGATAAATGAATGACCATTGCCAGACGTTTTAAGTGGTGGGGGGTAGCCGCCAGACGCCCTTAAAGACACAACTTTTTCCAGCTAGGCTAGCCTAGATGAAAATATAACCTAATGAAACCCACTGGAACTTGTTATTTACACTTATAGGATATATGCATGGCTGTTGCCAGACGTTTTAAGAAGTGGGGGGGGGGGGGGGGGAGGGTAGCCGCCAGATGCCCTCAAAGACCCAATTTTACCAGCTAGACTATAGCCCTGGCTGGAAAAGTAACCTCCTGAAACCCACTGGAACTTGTTCTATGTTTGTATCTCACCTGATAAACACTGTCGACATAGTATTCTGGTGTTCTTTCAATAACTTTCCACACTTTTGAGCTAGACCACCAAATTCACTCCTCAGATCATCTAATGATTGCTGTCAAGTGTTAATATTGGTGAAGTCTGACTACGACAACAGTCAAAAAGTCAATGAACTAGGCCTATTCCATTTGAAAATCTCTGTAATCACAAAGTCGATATACGTGGACGAGACATCACTTCGCTTTTGCCTTGTTAGATGGTGAATATTTGTAAGCTTCCGTTTCTAATTCATACAGCACCAGCATACAATATTGTCATGTCTGAAAATAGCGGTAAAGAAGATTAGAGTCTTTGGCAAGAAGTGCAAAATTAAATTCTGTGCCTTATTTGCTAAACAAATGTGGTAGGAGGACAACGACCTGTCATTAGGCAATATGGCGGACCAATAGCTCTATATTATTAGTGTTATAGAATAAATGACAATGATGTAGTTCTGAAGCATACTTTTCATTAAATGCTTTTGCAATGACTCAATGTATACTTTTAATCGAACTAAGTATAATTATATCCATGACTTGCTCATGAATTACGGCAGAACGATTCGGTGAGGAAAGTTTTCTGTCATGTCATTACGGAAGAAGTGAACGTGTCAATATTTTGCTATTTGTTCCATAATTATTTCTGAAGTGGTTAAATGTATTTTCCTAAAACATTTTTTCTTTTATATAATACCTACGTTGCATCCAAATGCCTATTCGTTGAAAAAATGCGGGCCATGTATTCGAAGGTCAAAGATCATAGGTTAATGGAAGTAGGGCATACATTGTACAACATTTCACTAAGTTGTTTGTTTGTTTGTTTGTTTGTTTTTGTTTTTGTTTTGTTTTTTTTTTTGGGGGGGGGGCATGATTCAAAGTGTTCTAAAACCTTGTATAATACATGTAGGCCCTATTTAGT
Organism: Diadema antillarum; assembly: GCF_040938485.1. Lineage (NCBI taxonomy): Eukaryota > Metazoa > Echinodermata > Echinoidea > Diadematoida > Diadematidae > Diadema > Diadema antillarum. The sequence continues at coordinate 1,477,570 of NW_027271919.1, forward strand.
TTTGTAGTCACGACTCTTGCTATGTATGATGCCAAACTCTTCCCGCTCATACAAATGCAGCCGTTTCAGGGAAATAATTATGATGATTGTAATGCTGAAGTGGTTCATAACATTCCATTGATACTATGTATAGAACAGAAAGTGAATTTGACAATGGTATAATATGATATCCGCAATTTACTCTTTGACAGGTTCTATCATCCGATTAATAGTGTATAAATTGAATATACAGTAGTCCCCTATTCAGTAACTACAGGTTAAGTTAGATAAGCTGCATTCATTTTGCACGCGACCATGGCGTTATAGCCAAGGATGATTGAATTCTGTAAATCTCTGTGTGCCTGCACAGGATTGGAAAACGAAACAACTTTCTGTGTATAGAACAACGAAACAGAAACTGGTGCATGCATTATTCTCAGTCACTCTGTTATGCATAATGATGGTTTGCTCATTGCAGTTCCGGAATCTCAGCTCGAGGGACTCAAATTGATCCCAAATCAGTCGGCATGCGTGTATCACCCAAAACAATATCTGAACACAATTATAACTGCAGTCCTCCATAGTCTGTATTGGTTGCCGATAAGGGCTGGTATCAAGTTTGATATTCATATCATTTACAGTACCTTGTATTTAAATGTTTTCATCGAATTGCCCGTATACGGTATGCGTATCTCAGTTAACTCTTTAAACCATAGTTGTAATCTACGTGCCAAGAATCTCATGTTTTCAATAAGCGTGAACTCCAAGACATGTCGTGATAAGGACTTTAAGACAATTGGCATCGTCATTATAAAACGAATTCCCATTTTACAAGACACGCTTTAGATTTTAGATAGAAATATGGATTCGTTTGAATGTATACAAACAGCTTCTTAAATCCTCTTACATTTTGTTTTTAAGATAATGGTGTATACTTTAGAAGTGTAAGAAGCATGCTCTTGTTTTAGAGGCTTTGACTACTGGTAAGAAGCATAATATGTTATTCTTATTATGTGAATAAGTACGCATTCAAGAACGTTTTGAATAAAACGTATCCAGACTACTGCATATCATATTTTCACCTCTTCCTTCATGCAGATGTATACTCTTGCCGAGAAGGTTAACTGTTTGATCTATAGATATAGTGCTCACCTTATTGAGAAGGTAATTGGGTAAATTTTTGGTTTCAGTATAATATTCAAACACAACTAAGTTAACTTTTACATTAACATTTTCACAACTCACAAATTCCACACGCACACACATTTCATGATTCTCAAGATCCAAGTTACACTAATCCTATTTACTTTGCAGAGTGCAACAACAACATAAGTTATATACTGAGCAAATAGGCTTACATCAGTTTGCACTATTCAAGGTTTAGAGTAGTTAAGGAACTAAATCGTACCCGATTATGTGATGCTAAGTTGCACCTAGAGATGATGGGCAATATTGTCCCTATAAAGGAGCAGGCAGTGACACTGACTTGCTCCTTTAAAGGAGCAATTTTGCAGCAGTCATGGAGCAAATAAGCACCACATAGGTGCAACATCATACCAATAAGGCACAAGAATGCACCCTCAAGAGAGGGTACATTCTTGCATCCTTCGGGCGTAAAGTTGCACCTAAAGGTACGAGGTTGCGCCTTTTTCAAGGGGGCAAAGTTGCTCCCGAGGGTGTAACTTTCACCCTTTCTTGCGGGTACAAAGTAGCACCCAAAGTTCCAAGATTGCACCCTCAAAACAAGGCACAATCTTGGAACTTTGAGTGTTTCCTTGCACCCTCACGAAAAGATGTAAAGTTGCACCAAGATGTAAAGCTACACGGGGTGCAAAGGTGCGCCGAAAGGTAAAGGGTGCAAGATCGCACCCTCAAGAAAGGTGCAACTTAGCACCACTTAGTGTGGGTGGAAAGATGCACCCTCAAGAAGAGGTGCAATCTAGCACCACTTAGTGTGGGTGGAAAGATGTTACCCAAGGGAACATTTTCGCACCCTCAATAAAGGGTTCAACTTTGCACCCTCTCTGCAGTATTATTTTATACACACGTGAATTCCTTGTTCCTGTGAGCTACGGTTAATATGAGCGTGACCCAGCATTAGACACGTGTCAAGCCTTTGCAGACACAGAATTTTTTTCTTCATATTGTTTAAAGGTCATTTAAAACAAATTTAAATATATATTTATTTCTTTTAAGTTAAGAGGAGCAAATGTGGAGATCATGACCTGTGATACAATATGTTACGGAAAGTCTATATTTTTATGTGTACTCGTTTTTTTTTTTTCAACTACAAGGAATTACCTATGAGCTAATTGGATAAAGAAGCTGAGCATTCCTTTTTTTCATCAGTTAATGTCAGTGCTGGTGTATTATTCTTGAAAAGTTGGCATCTGTAATGTCCTCCAAACCAAGTACTTACTGTATAAAATTATATTCCTGTGAGTTACGTTTCTTATGAGCATGACAGATCTGTAGACACGTGTCATAGTGGCTACGAACACTAAGTTTCCTTTGCTTTCATCGTTATCAAGAAGCGATTTTGAAAAATTTCAGATGTTCTGGTTTTTTCAATTTCGTTACGAGAAGGCAATAATGATTTCATGTAAAACATGTTAAGGAAAGTTGATAGTTTGGTTATTTTATCATTACTCACCTTCGTCTTCTCAACAAGAAGATGATACACATGAGCTCATTTGCTAAAGAAGTTGAAGGATGTTTAATTGCTGGTAGCCACGTAGGGGCTTTTGTCATAACATTTTGCATCTTAATCCCTCGAAACTAAGTACATGCAGTATTAGTTTATAGATAACATAATATTTTTGTTGTTGCTGTGAGCTTATTCATATGAATTTTAGACATGTTTCTCATATGTTTCTGTCATATGCTTTACTGAAGAACAGCAAATGTTTAGTTTATTGGCAAGAGAGTTGATCATTACTTTACATTTAAGTTCATTGAAGTGCCGGAGCATAAACTTGTCTTGAAATATTAGCATCCAAAACCCTCCAAACCAAAAACGTGCAATACTAGACACGACAGGAATTCCTTGTTGTTGTGAGTTATGTTTCTTAAAAACACTGATTTTTTTCTGCTTTTGCAATGTACTATGTTCAAAAACACTCTTGAACAATTTTCAGATTTCGTTTCTTTCTTAAGAGAAGAAAACGGTGAGGTCATGTGAAGCATGTTCCTATAAGTTTTGTTTCGTTAATAATTTTTCTTTACCCATCTCCTCAACCGTAAGGTGATACGGTACCTAAAAAGTCATAGGCCAAAGGTGTTGAGCTTTACTTCCCCTTTTTAAAGTAAATTTAAGAGCTGGGGAATTATTTTTAAAAAGTTGGCATTTTAAGCTATGTACACCGAGGACGAGTCTTACTGAATGGATTTCTTGTTGCAGTAGAATTGTATTTTTTATGAGCTTGATGGAGTATTAGACAATTGTATAAAGTGTTTGCGAAAACTGTTAATGTATTCCCTTTTGCTAATGTCCAAAGAGTTCATTTGCCAAGTTTTGATTGTCTTTTGTTTTAATCATCAGGGGTTTGTTTTATCATGGTCATAGAGGAAAGAAACTTAATTATAAAAAAGCCTTCATATAAGAAGAGATACTGACAATTTCATCAAAAGTTGTGATTTTCAACATTTCCAAAATGCAATTGATGAATATTTCTCCCCAGGGCACAGAAAGAAAGTAGTTTTTGGTTTTTTTTTTTTTTCACATCATTATGTTGTAATACCCGCGGGTTTACGCGCATCCCACCAATTTCCATCCGGATACTGTACCCGGCCCTGTTTTTTTGTTTTTTTGTTTTTTTTTGTTTTACACTGCAAAGAAAATGAGAACACTGATGTTTGAGAAAAATCCCGACATGTTTGGTTGGGCAATTCTTTTTTGATGTCTATCATTTTTTCCTAATAAGTTTTTTGGTTATCACTGAGGACAAATACAGATACCCTATTTCTTCTACCAAAACCACAGCACTGTATATTCTCATATTTCTACAGTATTTCGTCTCAACACTTGCCCTATTGATATTTCAAAGCATGTTTCCCTGTGCGCTCAAGAAACTCCCCCATTAAAGGAGACCTCTGGGTGATTCTCAGATTTTTACATTTGTACAACTATGAATTAGTTATACTCAGGACAGAGTTTCAGAATTTGTGATAATTGGGATGAAGAATAAGAATATTTTCAAAAAATAGAACAAATTGCAATGAACAAGGATGATGACATGGGAGAGTCACCATAAGAATGCATGAGTTGGGGCTCAAGGAAGCAGAACAAAAGAATAAGGCATGCATAGATTATAGACGGGTGAACTCGCAAGCAAGCGGTATTGTTATGGAATTACACTGTTATCATTTCTGAAATATGTGAACCTTATAGCTGGTAAAATTTGGGGCGTCTGGCGGCTATTGTCTGGCAACAATCATTCAATTATCCTTTGAGTGTATCACAAGAACAAGTTCCAGTGGGTTTCAAGAGGTTATTTTTCCAGCTATAATTATATAGGCTAGTCTAGCTGGAAAAATTGGGTCTTTGAGGCACAGAACTCTAAGAGTTCTGTGCTTTGAGGGCGTCTGGCGGCTACCCCCCCCCCCCCCCCCCCCACCACCACCATTTAAAACGTCTGGCAACGGTCATTCATTTATCCTGTAAGTGTAACGAACAAGTTCCAGTGGGTTACATTAGGTTACTTTTTCAGCTAGGCTAGCCTAGCTGGAAAAATTTGGGTCTTTAAGGGCGTCTGGTGGCTACCCCCCACCACTTAAAACGTCTGGCAATGGTCATTCATTTATCCTGTAAGTGTAACGAACAAGTTCCAGTAGGTTTCATGAGGTTACTTTTTCAGCTAGGCTAGCCTAGCTGGAAATTTTTGGGTCTTTAAGGGCGTCTGGCGGCTACCCCCCACCACTTAAAACGTCTGGCAATGGTCATTCATTTATCCTGTAAGTGTAACGAACAAGTTCCAGTGGTTTTCATGAGGTTACTTTTTCAGCTAGGCTAGCCTAGCTGGAGTTGGGCCTTTAAGAGCGTCTGGCGGCTACCCCCCACCACTTAAAACGTCTGGCAATGGTCATTCATTTATCCTGTAAGTGTAACGAACAAGTTCCAGTTGTTTTCATGGGGTTACTTTTCCAGCTAGGCTAGCCTAATTTTGGGGGGTCCTTTTTGTGGCCCTCCTGGCCACACCCACCACCGATGACCAGCCAGACGTGCATTTCCATACTCAGGGGCATATGTACTAAATTGCTATACACATAAAAATTGGTAACCTTTTCAGCTAGGCTGACCCCCGCTGGCTCCCGGACTATAAGTTTATTTGTTTCATTCAAGGAATAGGAGTTTGGTTAATGAGATATAGATCCAGGGACAAAGAATTTCAGTTACTAAATGATTGATTGTAGGTGTGGTCGCAGGAAACCCACAAATGTTGAGTTAAAAGGAAACAGTAAGATCTACATTGTATTCTTCTGACTCAGAAGAACGGTCTGGTTTGATGTGGAGATCAATAGACCTGTAGGATAAAAAAAAACCAAAAAAAAAAAAGCAAACAGATTAATATGTTTACTGAGAGTATGAAGGCGTTCATTCAGTGGTCCAATAATATGCAGCACTTGTAGTACTTTAGGCCTATAATGTGAAGAATACTGCCTTAATAGTTTATATAATTGGAGTATCATAGACTCTGAATTATTACATATAGACATTTATGTTCTTTTTTAAGGCAGTCTTGGATTGTGTAATGTGCATTTTTGTTGAACACTTTCTTCTTTGCTGGTGAATACGTTGTGGAAATTTTACAATGTATATTGCATGCATATATATATATAACAATATTATTACATTTATGAAAGTGTACATGTAGCAAAATGATGATTATACAAATAATTTATGAGTTGTGAGTGCATAGGGCACGAATATCGCACGAGGCGCGAGATGAGCCACTGGTCTATTCAACAAGGCGCGCAGCGCCGCGTTGAATAGACCAGTGGCGAATCTCGCGCCGAGTGCGATATTACGTGCCCCAATGCACGAACAAAATCATAAATTATTCGTTTTATACAACACCTTGTCCTGTCCCACCGTTTTTTTTTCTTTAATTAGTTGGTCTAGACTCTATCTCTATTAGACCTATATCAATAGAGCCTGGTCTGTTAGATCTAGCCGCGACATTCTTTATTAGACTATTGTTACATTGTACTTTCTAAATTCTAGTGCAGTGGATCGAGAACGCACTAGACGGGTCCTACTCTAACTTGCTAGTAGTGTTTTTCTAGTAGTAGTCTAGGCCTAGCTAGCGTTAACACTAACTTAACTTTAACTGTAAATAAATAATAGATCGTCTAGGCCTACACCGTCTATAGACTTTTAATAGCCCATTTCCGATGATTTTGTATTTGAAAACATAGACAAGAGGTTTTAGACTAGAAAACAAAACAAATCAGTTTCTCACCTTTTGACGAAGGCTTGGTATTGAGGTCACTGGTCCATTAGGAGTCCACATATCATGATAAATGTAGCGGATCCAATGTCAAGTCAATTCCAAGTAGGGTCTAAAAATCCAAGATCCAACAAGTCAATAGTAAAAATCCAGGATCCATGTGAAAATATTGATGATGCTGAACATATTTAGCAGTTAGAGTCTATCTAACGTTAGACCACAAACGTTAGACCTCAATCTTAATAGCTGAAGTTCTAGTTCATATGAAGTATGAACAGTTAATTATTTTGAAATCCAAACTTGAAAGCAAAACAAAGTCAACATATGTACACTACGCACAATTCCTTCAGCCCCAAATTAAGTTTTGTTGATGAAAGTCACTGGCCCGTTGAAATGAAAGTGCTGGACTGTATTCTTGGCAATTTTGGTGGTCGATGAAGATGACGACTGAATGTTCATGTTGGACTGAATCTGCAGTTCTTGGGATAGTGTCAGATGTCCTTCGCCGTCGGCATCAACAGCACCTTGGTTTTGGACTTTCTGTAGGTCAAACACAGCCGAAACGACCGTTCCTGCATGTGACACAACATCCCCTGGTCCTGCATTTTTGTTTTCGTTTCCGCCCTCTGCTAGGCCCTTTGCTATGTTGGCACTCATTTCTCTCTTCCTGAGTGCACTGGTCTTGGCGTAATGCTTCAGAGAAGATTCGGCCTTATGTCCAGTGACGGTCATAATATCCCGGCTCTCGAAACCTGCATCGTTCAGCGAAGTTACGGTCGTGGCTCTCAGACTGTGGTTGGTATACTTGGTGATGCATCCAGCTCCTACTGCGATTTTGTTCATCTTGGATCCAATTGTATTTATTCCAAGAGGAGCGTTGTCGTACCACGGACCCACTTCTGTTGGCTTTGATTTGGGTCTCTGCCAGAATGCTGTACAAGATGGGTTGAGTAGTTCCTTGTACTTGACTAGACTGTTGACTGGACATTTACGAGAACCTTTGAGTTCGTACATCCGACCTCCAAACTCTTCGTTTTCATTTTCTCTCCTGGATTTTGTGAAAGTGTCGCGACGCTCAAAATAACGATTTCCGAGTTCATCCGTGTTCAAGACGTAGTCATCAGGCTTCATATCTCGGAGGGACTCTCTACCTCTTTGTCCGAAGTAGACCATGACGTCCATGAAAACTTTGTTCTGCAACCCAAGTGGTGTATCAATATCAAGTTGTCCACTTTCAGCTATTTTCTTCATGTCTTCCCTGCTGATCGGATTCTTGTGTTTTACACAGCCTTTTCCCTCTTGCTTCAATTTTTTCATCATGGCTTTGAAACGCTGTTGGCTTTCAGGGAAGCTTTCAGAACAAGTAGTGTCCACACCTCTTGAGATGAAATGCTTGGAGATCCCGTACTTGATACTTTGCATACTCTTCTTTGTATACAAAGTACGGGTACCATCATCCTTCCTAAGGCCAGCGTAAAACCTGCACAAGAATTTGTCCAACTCCACTACTGTCAAACTGTTCACAACGTCGATCGATTCATATCCAACCAATTTGGCAAATTCCTCGAGTTTTTTAAGTAAATACCTTATTACTTTCTTCGTGTTCGAAGCATCACAATCCAGAAGACCTTCTAATTCCTCGTCAGTTAGTAGTACAAAGTTGGTCGCCATTTTGCAGAGTTAGGACGCTAACGTTAACACAAGATTGTATGATCTAAAACTTGACGCTACAAATAGGCCTAACGTTTCGGTTCTAACGTTACACCCACTACGAACTACTCTGTACACACAAGTACGTCTGCAAACCATACCACGCAAAATGTAGGTCAGCTGCACACGTAGCCTACGCGATACGGTGCCCGGCCGCGCATCCTGTATGTGAAAGGACGTAGCTAAGCGCAAGCTGGTACAGGTCACGCCGTACCTGCGGAAGTGAACCATGCAATAGTAGCCCCCTGCGAAGCCGTGCTATAGTACCTTCGAGCCGTGCTATAGGCCCATGCCAGGGGCCTATTGTATGGCTGTCACTCTCAATGAGTTTGATAGGTATTTTCTATTGAATGTCATGTGACATGTTCTTGGCCAATCACAATTCAACATCATTCTGAGGTGTTGTATAAACCCAAATAATTCATGCTGGTATTTAAAGACTTACAGATGTATGCATGTTGTTAAGATGGTGGGAATATCATACATGTACTTGTCAACACTAAATCCTCTACGTTATAAATACAAAAAGCATTGCTGCATAACTTTTCATCCTCTCATGTAGATGTAATAATAGTTGATATTCTTAGAGTGCCTTTTCCACTTGATACAAAGCGCTATTAAAGTTGTATGTTGCAGGTTCTTGAAAGTAATTAATTAGTATATAATTTTGATGTAAGCTTACACACATGCAACCATGAAAAAGGAGCCTTTTCTGTATAAATGTCTAACCTTTCTTCAAATGTAAAATGTTGACTAAATTGCTTGCAAGCTGCAAATACAACTCTGCATATTGTATGTACCTCATATTTCATTGCTGCACTATTTTGTATCTGTGATGTTGTTCAGAAGCTTGTACAACATTCATCATTGCATTGTCCTATAAATGTTGACCAGCTCTCGAGATCATGCTTAGATCAGTGAATGTTTCCACACCGTATTTAAAGCTAATCTGAAACATCCAAATGACTTGCCTGACATGCCAGTAATCACCATCATAATCTCTGCTAGTTACCAACATCCTTGCTAGTCTTTTTAATAGCAATGCTTCACACCCATTTGCTTGATTGCCTCCTAGCCTCCCTTCCAGACATCACCAAACTGAAATGGGGATTGGCAGAAGAAGTCTTCTGCAGATAAAGAAATGAAAATATTAGATTTGAATTTGTCACTTCTACCCAGAATGCTTTGCTCTTATCTGTGTAGAAATCATTTCTTCTCTCTCCTGCAAATTCTTCATTGCTTTGAAAAATTGCATCTGCCGTCATTGCTCATCATCATCCTTGCTCCTTGCTCCTGTGCGATCTGGCAGCATCGGTCAGCGAAGACCCCTGTAACAGTGACCCCTGCCAGAATGGAGGAACCTGTATATCCAGTGGTAGTGTGTTGAGCTGTTATTGCAGAAATGACTTCACTGGCACATTTTGTGAATGTGAGTATGTGTGATGATGGAATGTGCAGTGTAGGCCTTGCATAAATACCAACAAAGGCCTGCACAAGCTTTACTTGCCCCCAAAATCATAAAAATAAACTATCTTGAGAATATGCTTATACAAATGAAGAGTTTGTTTGCAAAAACCGATAAGTCCATATTTGCCAAATGGAGATATTTGCGATTAAAGGTCAAGAAGAATAAAGAGAATAATAAGATATTTTTTGCTTCTTTTGACCATAAATTAAAAAATACCTTTATATGAAGTGATCAATATATCATTTAAAAGGTATTATTTTGTACTTTATGACAAAGATCGTACTTCAAAATCTTAAAAAATGGACTTATCGGTTTTTGCAAACAAACCCTTCAAATAATACCCGGCAAATGTATATGCATCACAATTCATCACCTACCATTTTCAATCCATGATGTTGCTCAGAAGTTTATACAGTAGGTTCATTCATCACTGCATTGAGTTCCATAAATTGATGAAATCTTGCTGACATGATGCTCCTCTCTTCAAACTCTTTGCAATTTGTTGAAAATCTTTTTTTTTGTTTTTTCTCCTCAATGTATTCAAATTTTACACAAATGTTTTAGCAACATCCTCAGAGCTGACGTGGGAAATCACAAAGACTTGCTAGACCTAGATCGTGATCATCAGTGACATGTGTTTCCTACCAACATCTTTTCCATGATTTTAATGTGTCTCTTGTCCACTTGGTTTACTATTGTCTGCCCTACATGTACCTAAGCATTGTTGGACTGAAAGGTTCCAACCCAGACAGCAAAACTTTCTTCAGCAAATATTAGATGTGCATTCATCATATCTACCCAGAATGCTTTGTTCTATTAGTACATAATGTTTCTTCTTTCACTTGCATTTTGTCAAAACTGTTATTATATCGCTTATTGTAACTTTGGCAGTTTTTATGTGAGTACCAAGGTATGTATGAGATGTTGAAGTGTCTGACTTAATGGCAGAAGATTTCCTTTAACAGCAAGGACAATATTAGACTTGGATTTGTTACCTCAATCCAAAATGTTTTATTCTTAGATCTTCTGCAGAAATCTTTTCTTATTTCACTCGCATTCATTCATTGCTTTGAAAAGAAAGAAAAAAAAAACCTGCATGTTATTGTACACATATTGGAATGCATATACATTTTTGCATGTATTCCTTGCCTTCCATCATCGTATGCACAAGCTTTGCTTTGCCACAAATTGTAGAAATTCTGTATCTTGAGGCTATGCTTGCCATGTAAACATAATATTATGTCTCACAAGCCATCATAAGCCCTGAATACTTTTCAGTCCATGATGTTGGTCAGAAGTCTGTGCAACTTTCATAACTTTATTTTCTTCCATGAATGATTAAATCTTGCTGACTTGATGTTCCCTACTTCCAACTCTGAATACTTTATCAAAAACAAATGTTCTCCTCCATGCATTCAAATTTCACACAAGTGTTTCTGCAATAGGGCTGACCTGAAACATCCCAAAGACTTGCCTGACCTTGACCAGTAATCAATGACATTTAGCTTGCTTGTCTGCCTGAAGCATTAAAATTGAGTGAGTGTCTGCCTTACATGACAAAAGATTTTCTTCGATGAAAAGGAAAGTATTACTCTTGAATTCATAGTTTCTTCCCAGAATTCTTTGTTCTCAATTCTTCATTAGACATCATTTCTTATTTCACCTGCATTCCTGACTTTATTGCTTTGAAAAATTACATCTGCTGTCATTTTTCATCGTCATTCTTGCTTTCCATTGCTTTGCAATCCGTCAGCTTCAGTAGGTGAGGACCCCTGTAACAGTAACCCCTGTATGAATGGGGGATCCTGTATATCCACTGGTAGTGTGTTGAGCTGTTACTGCAGAAATGACTTCACTGGTACTTTCTGTGAATGTGAGTATGTGAGAGATGGTGGAATGTACATTTGTTCATGTATTTCTTGCTTTCTATCATCATGTACACAAGCTTTTCTTGCCGCAGATCATAGAAATTCTATATTTTGAGGCTATGCTTGCCCTGCAAATAGATGCTTCACAATATCATCCACCCTGAGTAGTTTCCATCCCTGATGTTGCTCAGAAGTGTGTGCAACATTCATAACTTTATTGTCTGCCATAAATGGTTAAATCTTGCCGACATGATGTTCCCTATTTCCAACTCTGAATTTTCTATTAAAAACAATTCTTCTCCTCAATGCATTTAAATTTCACTCATATTCGTGTTTCTGCAACATCCGTAAAGCTGACCTGAGACATCCCAAAGACTTTACCTTGATTGGTAATCAGTTTCATGCTATCTATTAATTGTTATAGTGTCAACTTTTCTATTTTGTGAATATGCTCTACCAATCAAGAACCTTGCTCGTCTACCTTGAGCATCCAAACTGAATAAGGGTCCAACTATAAGACAGAAGAAGTACTAGTTTATACTTACCAAGGGAAGTCCTCGACTTGAATCCATAGCTTCTACTCAGAATGCAACAATTCTTGATTCTTCTGAAGACGTAATTTCTTATTTCACCTGCATTCCTGCCTTCATTGCTTTGAAAAATTGCATCATTCTGCTATCATTGTTCATCATCATTCTTGCTTCCCATTGCTTTGCAAACTGGCAGCTTCAGTAGCTGAAGATCCTTGTGACAGTCACCCCTGTATGAATGGAGGAACCTGTATATCCACTGGTAGTGTGTTGAGCTGTTACTGCAGAAATGACTTTACTGGCACGTTTTGTGAATGTGAGTATGTGAGAGATGTTGGAATGTACACATTTGTGCATGTATTTCTTGCTTTCTGTCATCATGTACACAATCTTTGCTTGCCACGGATCATAAAAAATCTGTATCTTGAGGCTATGCTTGAACTGAAAACACAATGCCTCACAATCCATCATAAGCAGTGAATAGTTTCAATCCCAGACATTGCTCAGAAGTCTATGTAACATTTGAAGAGTTTGTTCGCAAAAACCGATAAGTCCATATGTGACCGTGCACCTCAAAACGAACATAAAGTCGCACACACTGATTTTGCGTGAGGACTGAAAATAATTGAAATGGGTCAACCTAGCCGAACTTGACTTTTTCATATTTTCTAAAAGAGCGGGTCTTCTTTTCCATTATGCTAAAATTTGGTATCATAAAACGGGCAGGAAAGTGTGTTTTTTTAGCAGTTTATCTCGAACATTTTTGGTAGAATAGTGTGATTAGGTGTGTCTTTAGAATCCTTTTTTCATTTCTGAAAAACCTTGTCCACACTCTTCACTTTCAACTCTAATAACTTTTGAAAGGATAGAGCTACTGCTTTGAAAGTTGGCATTGATTATGGACAAAATGTGTTAATGAGGCTCGCTTAATTTCACTTCAATCTGATAATCCCTTCATTGTTGTTACTCTGGTGGTTTACTGCCTGTTTTTTGTCCCATTCATCGCACAGCCAGCACGGTTTGGTAAAAAGATTAAGCGCTTGAATAGACACTGTACTTCAGAGCCCTTTTTCTCAGTTCACACTTTTCCTGAGTTTGTCCTTTCTTTCTAATGTTTAGATAGGTTAGGAGAGTCCATTTGATTTGAGTTATACATCATTTTGAAGCTTAAAGTCTGCTCTTTCAGAATATGGTCTTAACTAGAAATTCATCTCTGGCGACTTTTTGTTTGTTTTGAGGTGCAGGGTCATATATTTGCCAAATGGAGATATTTGCGATTAAAGATCAAGAAAAATAAAGAGAATAATAAGACAATTTTTGCTTCTTTTGACCTTAACTTCAAAAATGTATCTTTATATGTAGTGACCAATATATCATTTAAAAGGTATTATTTTGTACTTTATGACAGAGACCGAACTTCAAAATCATAAAAAATGGACTTATCGGTTTTTACGAACAAACTCTTCATTTGTAACCTCATTGCCTTCCATGAACGACAAAATCTACATGTAGCTGACATGATGTTCCGTGCTTCCAGCCCTCAGTACTTTATCAAAAACACATTTTCTCCTCCATGCATTCAAATTTCCCACATGAGTGTTTCAACAATATCCATAGGGCTGACCTGAGACATCCCAAAGACTTGCCTGACCTAGATCAGCAATCAGCAGCAGGCTATTTGCTATACTACTTACAACTTTGCTATATATGCTTTGTATCCATTAGCTTGCCTGTCTGCCTTACGCATGAAAGCTTTCCTTTGATAAAAAGGAACAATTTGCATTCATTGCCTCTACCTAGAATATTTCATTCTTAGTTCTTCTGTAGACATCATTTCTTATTTCACTCGCATTCCTTCATTGTTAAAAAAATAAAAGACTGTTAGTGTATGTCTGCCTTACATGACAAAAGATTTCCTTCAATGAAAAGGAAAATATTACACTTGAATTCATAGTTTCTACCCAGAATGCTTTGTTGTCAATTCTTCATTAGACATCATTTCTTATTTCACCTGCATTCCTGACTTCATTGCTTTGAAAAATTGCATCATTCTGCTATCATTGTTCATCATCATTCCTGCTTTCCATTGCTTTGCAATCTGGCAGCTTCAGTAGGTGAGGACCCTTGTAACAGTAACCCCTGTATGAATGGAGGAACCTGTATATCCACTGATGGTGTGTTCACCTGTTATTGCAGAAATGACTTAACTGGCAAGTTTTGTGAATGTGAGTACATTTATATGTGTGACGTATAGGGCACATGAAATTTTGCCTCGATTAACAACCTCTGTACCTGTTATAAAGGTTGACTGGCCTGGAAAATGGAGTATCTCAGGCTCTGCTATCCCTGGAATTGGTTCTCTGTGCCTCACAACTCATCAACCACACCTTTTAACGCATATTTAACCTCTAGCTTGCCACCCAGGGATGACAGTCATACTGTATCACATTTCTCTCTAACAATTTACACTCTTTAACAAACATTTTCTACTTGATGCATCTCAATTTAACACCACTATGCTACAACTACATGTACTAATTGTTTCCTCAACACCTTTAAAGCTGATCTGATGCTTCCTAAGCACCTGCCTCACTTACAGCACCAACAACCAATCAACGTTTCTGCTTGCTACTGACAACTTTCTCTTGACAACTTTCGTGTTCTTTGCTGGTGCTTCTTCCCCACATGCTTGTTTGCCTTGGGCATTTTACACTCTGAAAAAGGGTTCCCAGACTGTACAGAAAATATGCTCATCAATTATGACATTATAACCTATTCAAAAATGAATTCTGAAATCCCCAGAGACACAGGCTACCATGTTCCTGTGGGGAGCGGGTTAATTCACTGAAGATTTTTCATTGCGAGCCTATGCAGGATTTTATTGCTGAAAAAGGTTTCAACACAGATTAAAAACTACACAATGCATTGTGTATGACGTTATGTGATGAAGCTCAACATTCACACAATAATATGTTCATTTATTAACAAATTCATGTGTGGATGTGAAGAATGGGTGGTTGTTGATGACAGTCAATGAAAATAAGGGTATTCTCCACCAGTACAAATGTGTTTCAGAGGTCAAAGGACTTTCATATTAAACACCCACACCCATGATTAGAGTGATGCACCTTCATAAGAAAACGATTTTGAAGCTTTTGATTGCCATGGGTAATATTCAGTGACATCATAGAAATGTCAGTCTGATAAATGCAAACAAAAGATATTCATAGAAATAACATTCCTAAGAATTTTCATAATTTTTTTGAATACAAAATATTAAATGAAATACATTCTGTATGCCTGGAAGTTTATCATATCAAGCACACTAATATCTCTTCTTCAAAATGGAGATCATTTTTCGGTTACTAATGTTGACCAGCCTGACGTGTTCTTACCTGTCGATATTAGGTCTTTTTTTTTTCTACCTGCATTTCTACATCTCTATGAAAAAATTGTATTTGCCTTCATCTCTTAATCATCACTGTCGTTTCCTGTCACTGTCCTGTCGGTCCGACAGCTCCAGTCAGTGAGAACCCTTGTAACAGTGACCCCTGTATGAATGGAGGAACTTGTACGTCTAGTGATGGTGTTGTGAGCTGTAACTGTCGACCTGTCTATATTGGCAGATTATGTAAATGTGAGTACGTGCAATGTTGGGGGAAAAAGCTTAAGCAAGGTGCGCATTAATGTACCTTTAGAATTACAAACCTTATTTCATTTTTTGAGGGAATGATGCTTATTTTTTTTCCAGTTTTGGATCAACAAACCTTTAGAATAAAAAGCCATATTTCCCTTTTGGATTACCAAACCCTTGATATAATTGAACTTATTTCTTTTTTAGGAAGAATGAATCTAATGTGGCATACAGGACTTGTGGAGTAAGGAAGCTTATTTCCCCCTTTGGATTAACAAAGCTTGAGAAAAATATCTTTTTTCGAATTAAGAACTGTGCCCGACCAACAATGCAATTATTGACACCATGCTTCATTTCAATTCATTTTTAACCTTTGGATCGTAGTCTACCATGAAGGACTATCTTAAACTGTAAAACCTTTTTTTTTTTTTCCCACGGTCTCATGGATCTTCATGTTGCATCATTTCCTAAATTAAATGTTTTGTGTTTTATAAGCACCCCATCTTTCACAAAAAGTGATGTTTCTTTGACCAGCACTTCTGTTCTCTAAGACTTTTTTTTTCCACCCCTTTCATCGTCTTGGTGATTATCTCCAAAAAAGTTTTATTATTAGCTACAGATTTTCCCATTTTGTTTCATAATCAGTCTTGTTCAGTAACAAACACTTTTTGTTTCCTTAACAAATTATTCTATAAGTGCTGCCCTCCCTTTTCCACATTTCCAACTTACATAAAGGGTGATTATTTTCCATGAAAGACTTTCTCAAGCTTTATATCAAGCTTCTTCTTTTTTTCCACCATGATATAACAGAACTTGCAAGTTGCATCTTTGACTGAAACATTTTTCTTTTGTGTTCATAATCAGCCATTATCAAAGACAAAATATTTGTGTTTTTGAGTGCAACACCCCTGTCGGTAACATTCTTCCTTTCCACCACTTCAAACCTTCGGGTGATTGTCTTCCAAGGAAGACTTTCTCAAACTGTAATCTAATGGAATGTCATGCTGCATCACTGCCTACAAAATTGGTCATATGTGTTTCATACACAGCCATCATCAGTGACAAAATCTCTATCTTTCATCTGCATTTTTTTATAATGATCTTTTATATCATTTCCTGAGAACATTCTCAGCAATATATCAAACATGAATATTACATCGTCTGCTTGAATAGCTTGTCTACCTCAAATCATGTCTAAAAATAGTCAGTCATTGCCATCATTGCTATTACCACTAACCGTCATCATCATTATAATTATCATTTAATGTTGGTTTTGCCATACAAGTCATCAATTTCTTGACTGATCCAGGCTGTGACATGTGTAAGCTTCTTTTGCTCCCATAGATTTGCGGAATTACGATACATGCTTTGACGGACTGTGCAACAATGGATCCTGTGTCCAGGAAACAAGTGATCAAGTTTACTGTGATTGCGAGCCATTCCTCAAAGGAGCATTCTGTGAAAGTGAGTTATTAACCCCTTGTGTGCTTTGAGCGAAAATAGCATATATAATGTCCAAAGTCTATAGCACTGAAAGGGCTAAAGATGTAACCCTCTCCTCCAGGCTTTATTCCATTATGTGGTAGGCTGTGTCTTCAGCTACGGTCACTAAGGTTTGTATGAACAATGCGTTTGTACGAATGTCACTGTTCGTACGAATTCTGGAGTTCGTAGAGATTCGTAGATTGGGTGCAGATTCTTACGGCCTTCTTACGAATTTCGTACGAACGCTGTTTAAATCGCAAGAACAACTTAAGACCTTTTGGAGAAATGAAATAATTTTCAGTTATAGCCATAGCCATAGAATTTGTATGTTTTTTGTAAGAATGCCTTGAGTTATTCTTTTGTCAAACTTACTGCCATCTTAGGATTTGCTTTAGTCATAAGATGGTCATACATGCAACACACGGCACTCTCGAGTCATTTGTGAGAAAATTATACAATTTTTTGGTATATTTTGTCGGGTTGTTATAAAGACGCTACCGTGTCCTGTCGAAAATTCTGTAACAGTTGAAAGTTTTATACTTCAAGATGGCAGTAGTGCCAAGGAGACTACAACTGCAGCTGCATCTACACGTAGAGGAGGAGGAGGTTCTTGCTCGAACTCTCCCCCTCTCGCTCCTTCCTCCTCATCTACCTCCTTTCTTTTCTTCCCCTTCCCCCTTTTCCCTTTGATTGCCTTCCCTTTTGGACCCATTTTCAACAGAGATGCTTTCTGGTCGAATACCTAGAACAGAGTGAGGTTTTGAACTTTGCGCATCAGGCTTTATACCCCCTAAACTCAACAGTTGCACAAATTGTGTACCTACGCCTTACAAGTCCCTTATGAATGCCTTACAAACTCGAAGAGTTGTTTGTACGAAACACTGTACGAATCTCCGTTCGTAAGGCATTCTTACGAAAGATGTAAGAGCCCTCTATGAATGACCTAAGGTGTTCTTACAATCACCATAAGAATATAAGGCTTCTAGAATTGTCTGTCGACCCTACAAAATCTTGCGTAGTTCTTATGATGTTTCTTACGACCGCCTTACATAGAGGGGGTTTCGTACGAAGTTAAAAAAAAATCTTGGGCAAGACCATCGACCAGGCTACGAACTTACGAATGGTCTACGAACGGTCTACAAACGCTGATTTCGTACGGCCTCCTTAAGAAGATCTTATGAAATTGTCTAAAAATCGTTCGTACGGCGTTCGTAGCAGTTCGTAAAGGCATTTGTGACCGAGCCTTTATGACCGAGCCTTTATGAAAACGTCAGCTGAGAATGAGAAGGGCGTTAAGTTGTCTTGAACATTACAGCAATGCCCTTTTCATTCTCACCTGACAAAAATTGTCAGCCCTGACAAGTTGTCAGTCTGTGACAACTTCAGTAAAATCCTTGGTTTTGATTGGCTGAGAAGCTTTGGTCACTGACTGTTACTATCGGTGATTGTCAGAGAATGATGACCTGTCAGGGCTGACAACTTTAATCAAATGGTGCCCTGAAGACTAGTAATCTAATATATCACAAGTTTTGATTTTCCTGTTTGGACAGCAAGTCTTGATTTTCAGATCAGCTATCCAATACAATCATATAGTAATTGATAGCTTTCATATCAAAGATCATAGATATTAACAAAGGATTTGAAAGGAAAATGAATGTATTTAACTTTTTGCATTTGGAGTTCTATTCAGACATGTATCATAGAAAGCAGTTCAAAACATTATGATATCTGCCCATGGTTCTGACTGTTTATGAGCTGTGAATGCTGGTTGGTATTACTAAGAAAGCCCTATAGTATTGTACACACTGTTCAAAGTCTCTAGCACATAAAGGGTTAACTGTAACCAGGGGATAAAATTACACCGTATAACAAAAGAAATAGTGACAATGGTGGATTGACAGAATATAAATCCTTGCTCTTTTTAATCTCTCCCTCTCCCCCTGTCTCTATATATATCTCCCTCTCACTATGTATATGTCTCTCCGCCTTCTCTTGTATAATTATATCTCTCCCCCTTCTCTTGTATATATCTCTCCCCCTTCTCTCTATGTATATATCTCTACCCGTCTCTCTATTAAATATATCTCTCCCCTTCTCTCTATGTACATATATCTCCCCTTCTCTCTCTGTATATATCTCTCCCCTTCTCTCTATGTATATATTTCTCCCCCTTCTCTCTATGTACATATATCTCCCCTACTCTCTATGTATATCTCTCCCCCTTCTCTCTATGTATTTAATATATCTCCCCATCTCTCTATGTATATCTCCCCTTCTCATCTCTCCCCATTCTCTCTCTATATATTATCTCTCCCCCTTCTCTCTATTCTCTCCTTGTATATACCTCTCTTCTCTGTATCTTTTTCTATTTCTATTCATCTCTCTACTCCTCTGTTTCTGTCTCCCTTTCTCTTTGCCTTCATCTGTCTCTCTGTCTGTCTGTCTTTGTGTCTGATTATGTGTCTGCCTGTCTGTCTCTCTTACAGGATATAAAAACTGTGCTGATGGAAGCCCATGCCTCCATGGAGGACGTTGTGTCAATGAGGGCCAGGGAGTGCGGGTAACATGTGACTGCAATGATCAGTATGAAGGGGATATCTGTGAAGGTGAGTTGTCAGCAGTGGCAGATCCAGGGGGAAGGGCACCAGGCGCGTGCCCCCCCCCCCTTTATTTTTGTTAAAACAAAAAGAAATTAAAAAAAAAAATGGCTGGAGGGGTGCTTGCACCCCCCTTTAATTTTATAAAGGTGCCACCTCTTTATGGAATTCCTGGAAAAGCTCCTAGTCAGGACAGTATTCTGTTGAGATCTTGAAGGCTAGTCCCATGTATACTTGGGCAGGTGTCTGTGGGAAACGTGTTATAACAAAACCAGCTTTTCCTCAATGTGTTAAAAGGGTGGTGTATATATGAAGAGTTTGTTCGCAAAAACCGATAAGTCCATTTTTGAAGATTTTGAAGTACGGTCTCTGTCATAAAGTTCAAAATAATACCTTTTAAATGATATATTGGTCACTACATATAAAGGTACATTTTTGAAGTTATGGTCAAACTCTTTATATGTAGGTTTGGTTGAGATGGGGATTCAGGTCGTTACATTTTGCGAGATGATTAGAAACCAGTTATCTGAAATGTTAAAAGTATACTATTTCTTTAAGAAGAATTATTATGGAAGTTTGGTATAGGTTTGAAATGGCTGAGATATCTACAAACAAATGATACTTACATGTATGATGGTCTAGGATTGCAAGGTGGAATAAGAATGAAATATTACTTAGTTGCAATTATATCTAAAACAACTCTATTCCTATGTATTGCAAACAGGTGAAATGAGCATCATGTGTGGACACTGTTCACCAGACATGAGCAAATTTAAAGCTTGCTTGCATTGTCAGACACGCAAATGGGGTTGATAATGATGTGACATATTAATGCACATCGCTGTCACTCATCCCTCGCACCCGATCCACTCATTAGCAAAAGCACGATCATCAGTGGTATTCATCCCAACCTCAGAGGATGAACGGATCAAGAGGAGAGGCTGGCATCAGTAAATTGATGATTAAGGCTTTTTTGATATATATTGTATGGGATCCAAGATGATAATCAGCTAGAGTTGCTAAAGCGGGCGGAGAGTGATAATATCCATCTAACAATTCAGGGATAGGAAGGGATGTGATGTGGAGACTGATAACCAAGGCCATACCAGTGCGAAATCATCGCCTTTGTGTTCTAAATCTAGCTATATTATGACAGTTATCTGGGCTGTGATTTTCATTTCTGACTACCATGCAGAGGAAATTAATTAATTTTGAAAAGTCTTGATGTTGACAGGAATTGATAGGTCATCAGCGAGAGTTTGTGATGTTACCATAGCAACTATAATGTTGCAGAAAGCAGGCTGGTAGAGATGGCAAATGTTCTTTTTTTTTGGGCAGTATTTAGTGCTTGTTTTAACTAAACCTACATTACTGCAAGTCTCATGGAAAATTCTGTTTTTTTTTTCAACTTTGCTTTAGTCCACATGCCCTATCACAAGAAAGTTAAAAAGGTTTACTGTTTCACCATTAGAAATTGCATTTTTAGCCCTGAAAATATTTCAGTGCTCGATTTGAATTCCTTTGATATTCACTTTATAGGAACCTCTCCTGTCAGTCTTTTTTTATTTCATGACGTGGTTTTGACCAACCCTCTCTACCCTGTCCACCCTGCACACCTCCCCCCTCAATCCTACACGCCTACATCCATTTTTCCTTCTACTCCTGTGCAGTCTACTCTTATGTCTTCAGATATCTTTCTTTTTTTTTACAATTGATTGATTGATTGATTGATTACTTTTATTGTCCACTGGAAATTCTTTGTACATTGGATATCGCAACAAAATTAACATTCAATACATCACATGTGCACCACAGACATATGAGTACGAATGAAACTCACTCATATTAACATACGGTAACGTATGCACCATAATAACATAATATGTAATATGGATTTGATATAAGTCACCCTCAATTTTCTTCCTTCACCTCAGTCACATAAAGTGTATAGTGCTGACCTGATAACTGAGAGAAAGAAGCCAGAAAGTGTGGACAACAAATTTTGATATTTGTCTTTGTTATTTTCACTGCTTAATCAGAACTACAGACTGGATTATGGGGACATATCTTGGCTGAAACCATTCCATTGTCTATCAGTAATTCTAGAATTGTTCGGTAAAACTTAAGCCATTGAGGATGGCCTGATTTTGCGATGTACAACACGCATTTCCCATAGGCACTCGCCTGAG
The DNA here is from genome assembly GCF_040938485.1 of Diadema antillarum. NCBI lineage: Eukaryota > Metazoa > Echinodermata > Echinoidea > Diadematoida > Diadematidae > Diadema > Diadema antillarum. The sequence goes on from NW_027271919.1 coordinate 1,499,479, forward strand.
TCTACTTGGGACTCATCTTCAATGTGTTATGAAGTAATTACAGTGATTTTAAGCTCCTTAATACTTGAAGGGTTATTTTCTTGTTAACCTGTTGAGGACGAGTCCTGAGTATCTGGTAGCTAGGGCCTAGGTGTCTATGGGAAAGGCGTGTTGTAGCAAAACCTTAATCAGTCCGTCCTCAATGGGCTATCAAAGCAATCCCTCATATTGGGTTTCATGTCGGATGATTTGCAAAGCCATGCACTGGCAGCCACCACTAAAAGTGGGAGCTCTGCTGAAGTGTTATAAGAACTGGTCTCCTGACCCCTGCCAATTAAGCTTTGACCACTGTACATCAGGGGCTTGTTGCATAAGATCTTTAACCTGAAAAAAAACTCTGGTAATAACTGAGATTCTGGTTATCATGATTCCCCCATTGACTTTTACACAGCAAAAACTCTCTTTTTTTTCCTCGGGTAAAAAGTTAATGCAATAGGCCCCAGATCGACATCACATGGTGTAGAATAAAGGGTCTGACTGTAAGAATAATGGAATTAACTGACTTTGAAATCACCCCCTTATTTTTCCTACAGTGCCCATCTCCTGTCAGCCTATGAATCCATGTCGCAATGGTGGCAGATGTCTAAGTGAGGCCACTGGTGTTGAGTGCGACTGCTCAAACACTGATTATGTTGGACCTACGTGTGAAGGTGAGCCCATTCTTCACATGACCTTTATGCACTTAATTTGTTTACACTGTAAATCCTGCTTTTCTTGCATATAAATGACCTAAGCTATAATATTCCTTGGTTTTGTTATAATTGTAAAAATTTACTATTTTTTTTTCTTTCTTTGTAGCAACTGTGACATTATTCCTATGACCCTTCTCAAAGAATGATACTAATTAGGATATTTACAATTTGTAGAGCACAATTTTCCATTTTGAAGTAATACACGATGTACTTTACACCAAAATGGCTGAAAGTATCATAAAAGAATGTTGAATTTCAGAATGCACAGATAAACAATTAAGTTGGATATTTGGTTGCTCCTGAAGATAAGGAAGTTTTTTTTTTCTTTTTAACGATGTTTACTTCTCAAGTCCTTCAAGTGATATCCATGGTCATTTTGAGTATAGTATCATGCAAGGGAGGATGTGTGTCCAAAATGGCCATTTCAAATGTAATATTCACGGTTGATGATAAACTCACATTAAATGGGTCACTTTTTTTTCTTCATTCATTCAATTCAGAACAAATTTGCTCTGATCTGCTACTTTCATTAAGATGTGCTCCTTTAAAAATAATCACTAATAATCATTTCAAATGGGATTTCATTATAAAGTGTTGTGTTACACACTGTACATATGTTTTCTGTTTTTGTCTATTGATTTTCTATAAAAAAAATGAAATTTCATTGCATCTTTACTCGCTGTTAGTGCCTGCTATTCACCACTCAAAATGACTGAACTTCATTTTTAGTTCATAAATACCTGTAATTTCCATGAATTTGTTTCATCAGTTTTTATAGGAGTATCTATTCAATTCATTGTTTGTGAAATTACAGATTTGTAGCAGTGTAATAGACTTGCACTGTAAAAAGAAAGAAAGAAAGAAAGAAATCTAACAGTGAATCTTTAGCAATGACATACAGTGAAGGCCTCTGTTGTCAAAAATGCAGTATAGGCCTTTACTGAGTTTTTATGCCTCCGCCACGAAGTGGTGCCGGAGGCATTATGTTTTCGGGTTATCCGTCCGTCCGTCCGTCCTTCCGTCCGTCCGTAATAAATTTTGTTGACAGGGTAACTATCAAAACCTTTTAAGGTATCCTAATGAAACTTGGCATGTATGTGTATTAGGGGGTGAAGTTGTGCCTATCAACTCTTGGGTGCACATGGTCAAGGTCAAAGGTCAAAAGGTCAAGGTCAAATACGTAAAATTTCACTATTTCCTCCATATCTATGCAATGCCTGAAGATATTTTCTTGAAACTTAGTGTATACATATATTACCCAATTAAGATTCTCTGGTGAAAGTTTTAGGTCATGAGTTCAAAGGTCAAAGGTCAAAAGGTCAAGTTAAAATATTAAAACTTCGCTTTTTTTCTCCGTACCTTGGAAATTGTTCAAGGTATCTTCATGGAACATAGTATATAAACATGTACTGACTGGCAGTTATTATCTAGAGAATCTAGGGTTCATAGGGTCAAAGGTCAGGGGTCAAAGGTCAAGTGCAACACTTCAAATTGTTACTATTTCCCTCATATTTATGTAATGCCAGCAATTTTTTTTTTTTTACACTTGGTGTATGCATGTATAACCTAGATTATCTGGAAAGTTTCTTTTTCTCTTTTTTTTTTTTTGGGGGGGGGGTTTGCCTCAAAGGTCAAAAGGTCAAAGATCAAGGGAAAGTGCTGAAGTAACTTTTTCCTCCATATCTCAGAAGTGGCTCAAGTTATCTTGAAACTTACTACATATTTATGCATACCGCTGCCTGACAGTGATTATCCTATGAATTTTAGGGTCAAAGGCCAAAAGAAAATGGTAACAGTGTACTTTTCAATACAGAAATTACACTTTTTCTCCATACCTTGAAAATTACAGTATTCATACACTTATGAATGGGTCAAAGTCAAGTTAAAGTCCTTGAATCCCCAAATACATGCTCTCCTATTCATCTAATTAAACCTAGGTAAAGGAAGGTGAACATTCAACACATTTGTGACAAACATGTAATTTCAATATTTTGCCAATATTGTGAAAATGTAATTATGCATAGTCCACATGTACTATAGACCTATTAGGAGAATCATGCATTATGGCGGAGGCATAGCAGTCGCCTTAGCGACATTTCTAGTTGGTTTTGGTTTTGGAGTTTTTTCTGAGTTTAAGGGTTCTGGTTTCCTAGGATGTAACATTACAGCATTCATTCCATCTCTGAAATACTTGTCGCCTGTAATGTCATATTCCGTATGTTGTGTGAGTGTGTTATCCATGATTATTATATCTTTAAACTGCTGTATATCCATGGCAATATCCATTTCAGTGCTAGTCATAATAGATATTACTTTCATGCTTTAACATATTCCTGACATGTGCATGCCTCTTTCACATTCAAATACACCATAATTCATTATGTTTAATATCATTCATTTGTAATGTTTCATCAATCTGTGACCCTGTTCCCAGTCCTACCCATCAAAAAAGTTGTTGTTGTTGGGTGGTTTTTGTTGTGTGTGTGTGTGTGTGTGTGTGGGGGGGGGGGATGATCTTTTGGAAGGTCTTGAAGTATACCATTTGAGTCAAATCATTTTGAGGTATTTTAAAGACTAACCTTTTTTCTATCTTTAATAAAAGCTCAGCATATTGACTATGCTCTTAAAAGAAGCATTCCTGAATATTTGATTTTGCATCATTTATTTTGGTGGGTTAGGAATTATCCTTATGATGAATAAATATTTCAAAGTTGATAATCTCATATGAAATTTTGTGAAAAACTTAACTAAGTTTTTGTTAATAATTCTTTGCTTGTTTTGTGATGGATTGTCCCAGTTGTAGTTGTTACCTTCACTAACTTCAATCAATCAATCAATCAATCAATCAGTCAATCATATGTCCCTCCATTTTCCTTCCCTGCTCTTGATGTTGCTACTAATTTCTCCAGTGATTTGACTAACTTAATCCCATGGATGGCTCATATTTTGTACAATTTTATGTCATTTTAAATGATTGAATGTTTGAATAAACTTGATCACATGTTAGTGGACAATTTGTAGTTTTCTCATCGTCATAACACTTCTGGGAATGTAATTTCTCTTGACAGCCTTCCATTTTTATGAAGTGAAATTTCTTACACAAATTGGTTTACACTGATCAAATGACATTAATTAAACCAATAGTGTGTATTACACACTCTCAACTCTTAATTGTTTCTGTAATCACTGTTGTGAATACCATCTCTTATATCGTTTTGTTATAAATTCTGATGTTTAAATAGGTAATACTGGATTATTATCAAAATGCATGATATATTTTCAATGTTGATATCATTGTCAGAATAATACCTTTATAACCAATGGGATTTGTCCGAAATTGAAGATAATAGCAATTCTGTGCATATTTCTTTCTATTCATCATTCATCATGACTTCATTTCAATATAAGTGAATAATTTTCTTAAGTTGTGTATTGTTTGCTTGGTGTAGGGCTTTAATCTGGTGCTGTGTGGATGCATCTCTTTATCATTTCAAATCCTTTGGATTAATCATTCTGTTGAACTATTTCCCCCTAATCTAATTATTTTTTAATCAATTAAAGAAAATACCTAATTCAAGGTGATACATTAATCAATTCAACATGTAAACAATTTGGAAGGACAAATTATTGAATATCATACAACATATACAATGTATGTACAAGTTATATCATAGCAAAAAAAAAAGAAGAAGAAAAGAATGATGCAGACTTTGCTATTGTAATGGAAAGAAGTAAAGATGAAGATGGAAAAGAGAGTGGATCCCATATCACATTCATAAAAAAACAACAAATAACACCAATATACCAATTTATCATAACATCTTAATGCTAAATTTGGCTACAATGTCTGGTACCATTGGATCAATTTATCATTGATTTACATATGATGCTGATTAATGCAGAGCATGCTTTTAACAGTACTTATTTTAAAATACCAATGATATACCTGGTCAAGATAATATCAGAAGAAAATGAAAAGGGCTCTAAGTTGCCTTGAACACTGGTGGCTCTATAGGCAACTTAATGCCCTTATCATTCTCAACCGATGACGTGACAGTGTAATGGCAAAGACACTGTTCATGGGGCTATGTGTACCAGAAAAATATGGTGAAATGTGGTGAAATATGGTGAAATATGGCACCAGGAAAATATTCTGTATGTCCCCTGCTATGCATGTCTCCATCTTGTCTCTAGCCGTGCCTTGCAGGTGCAGTCCTCTGTGAATGGCTGATCATTGCAAGGTTCTGTAAAAGTGGAAGTGTTTGTGGTGTGGAAATTCTTGCACATTTTGCGCAACCAGAAGCTGGCGTGAAAATAAAAGCACATGAATATTTCTGCATGTCTTTTGTTCCAGTATTTAATGTCTTGATTCCGCAGAAACAAAGACACAAACACAAAATTTATCTTACTTGGCCGAGTACAAAAAATTACTAGCGCCAAAATATCCACTTTTTAAATAAATGGCTGCTGACGATACGCTCATACTGTTATTCCCCTGCCTTCTGAAAGAGGGAAGTCAAGTGCTCATTTAATATGCAAAAAAAATGAAAGTATGTTGAATTTTCTTTATATTTTCTTCTTAGTGTTCTATGATATACATGTGACATCACAAGCTATAGCATTCTTCTCATCCAACAGTGACTGAGCAGAAACTTCAAAAATTCATAACTTTTGAACAGATTGTCTGAATTCTCTCAGACTCTGACTGCTGTGGGCTACTAATATTGCTGCATTTACTTAATCCACATGTTTATGCAGGTAAACATGTCCTTTTGCCTGTTTTTATTGTATCGGATGGCAATGAATGGGAAACCAGGGAATCTTATTAATGCTTGAGTTCAGGCCAACATTAATTGCATTTCGATATGTGCGATATTTGACCTACATGTAACTTGTGCAGTGTTCCATGGTATTCATGAATTAAAGCCATCCGATTCAATTATCATCATTTATTTCATAGTCATTATTAAGTGAAAGCATATTAAACCATCAAAAAGTACCATACCTGTTCTGGACTTTACTATGTATAAAGTCAACTCTGCGCTAAAAAAAAAAAAATGAGTGACTTGCACTGACATCTGTGAATGATTATTAGTTATCATGCTCAGCGAGCACTTGCGCAAGAAATGAAATGAAACATTTGATGTATCATTGCAAAGCCATTAACAACGGTAGCTAATGGGGAATTCATACATTCGCCTGTGCGTTTCACTTGATAATCTCTTGTATTTCACAGTGAAAATGGAGCAAACAAGAATGCGCATTTGCAGTGTGCTGCTAAAACATCCTGTATAAATCATATTCTCATCATCAGTACTAGTGGAGTGCGTGGATCATTATCAGTTCTCATTTTCTTTTTCCACCATGGTTAGAGGAGGATCCCTGCCTGAGCTCTCCCTGTCTGAATGATGGTACCTGTTTCATCTATGATCAGGGATTCTATTGTTTTTGTCTTGTTGGCTTTTCTGGGTTGTACTGTGAGAATGGTGAGAGATGGCAAAACTTCATTCAACTATCTCATAAATGTATACAGTGTGTCTCTAAAAAAAGTAAACCCAACTTCAAGGGCAAATTTTCAGAAAGCTATAAAATATTTACACATTATTTTTTCATGGTTAGATAGTCCAATAAGTCCTCTGTCCAGTGATACCACGTAGGTTATGTAACTCTCATGCATGACTGAGCATGATTCAACTTAGTGAATGGGTGTGAAATCATCACTGTGGCAAGTTCCGTGAGACCAGGCGTCCACTAGGGCGCGGACAAGACGCGGACAAGACCCGGAATGCAAATTTGGTATTCCGCACTCCTTCGGCAACCTGTCCGCACGTTCCTGAACGTGTCCGCTCACTGTCCTAAAATGTCCAGGCGTTTCCGCACCTTCGGGAGAGAGAAAAATTTCCGCGTCCAAATTTTGATCGAGACCAAAATTTGGACGCGGAAATGAACTTCCTGACACCTTCGGCGACTTGTCCTGAGGATGTCCTGCTTGTCCGGAACCCTTCCGCTCCTTCCGCACACGCTCCGGAAAGAATCCCGCGGTGTGGGGAAGCTTCGCGAATGAAAGCGGAAGACACCAGGAATGTTTTAGGACAGCGCAGAGCCGATGCGGATCTATATATGCAAGTGTCCGGAACCGATGCGGAAGTTTTGTGATCCAGACACGAAAATGTCGACACTTTCCGCGAGCGTCAGGCCAATGAAACGCAAAATGAGCAAGAAGGGAGGCGAGGCCCCCATGCAATTATCCCCATCACAGGCACACCATTCGTCTAGTGATGAAGAACAGGTAAATCTAAGGAATTTCCGGTCCCAGAACATGCAGAAGGCAAAGAAGAAGGTAGTAGAGACTGTGCCAAAAGCAACCAGAAAGAAGTGAAATCAGCCCCCTAACTTCCTTGTAAGTTTATGTTGATTTGATCTTTTCAGAAATTATTTTTCATCTGAGTGACTTTCCTGGTTCCTATTACTTACTATGGTACATTAATAATAATAATAATAATTCACAACATTTATATAGCGCGTTATTACATAAAATGTCTCTAAGCGCTATGGGAACAAGAAAACAATAGAAAGGGAAGAAGAGGAAAGTAAAGAAAGAAAGAAAGAAGAAGAAGGTACAGTTTCAGTAACGGTATAAGACATGAAACACAGTCATAATACTATTCAATAAACAAATACGTTTTTAACATGGATTTAAATTTGTCTACTGAGTCTGTTTGTTTCAAGCATTCAGGTAAACTGTTCCAGAGTTGAGGTGATGCTGACTGAAAAGCTCTAGAACCATAAGATTGTGTATTGACAGGAGGAGGTATTAAAAGTGATTTGTTGTTAGACCGCAAGTTCCGGGAGGGTAGGTATTCAGTTTTCAACTGTTCAAGATAAACCGGTGCAATATTTTGCAAACATTTAAAAGTTAACAAAAGAATCTTGAAGTTAATTCGTTCGCGGATTCTTAACATATGGAGTTCTCTCAGTAGTGGGGTAACCGACTCACGTGAACGACGTTTAGCAATAAGCCTGGCAGCTGAATTTTGAACTCTCTGCAGTTTGTTGATTTGCGCATCAGGCAAACCATACAAGAGACTGTTGCAAAAGTCAATGCGAGACATAACTAGTGCCTGAGCGAGTCTCTGGGTTGTCTTTTTCGTCAGAAATTGGCGGATGCTGCCAATTTTGTGTAGGGCAAATGAGGCTGATCTGCACACATTGTTCACATGAGTTTTCAAAGACAGATTGTGATCAAATATGACACCCAAGTTCCTTGCATCTGTGCAGCATTGTATAGTAGTATCATCTAAAGAAATTGTACTAATTGGGCTTGAAATCCTGTGCCTGCTTGTGAAATGTATACATTCTGTTTTGCTTTCATTTAGCTTCAAACCATTCCGTATTGACCAACTCTTAATGTCCGAGACACATGCACTGAGTCTTTGTATAGAAGTAGACTGATGCTGCTTTTTGAAGACAAGGTAAATTTGAGTATCATCTGCATAGGTCATACACCTTATGTCATGGTGCTTGATGACATCCTCTAAAGGAGATGAGAAGAGTGTAAAGGCCAGTGGGCCAATCACAGACCCTTGGGGAACTCCGAAGTTGGAGGAGGTGACTTGTGACTCAGAACCACCAACGACGACAGACTGGGTTCTATTAGTAAGGTAGGAATGGAACCATTCTAGGGCAGTGTCACTAAGTCCAAATCTATCATGCAAACGGCTAAGCAGGGCATCATGACTCACGGTGTCAAAGGCAGCCGAATAATCCAATAGCAGCAGAACTGCCTCCTCACCCTTGTCCAGAGAGAGAAGAATATCGTTTGTGACTTTTAGCAGGGCAGTTTCACAACTGTGGTGTGGCCGGTAGCCTGACTGCATCTCAGAGTAAAGATTGTGCTCAGACAGGTGATCTTGAATTGAGACAACACGAGTCTTTCAATAATCTTTCCGAGGAACGGAAGATTAGAGACCGGTCTATAGCTCTTAAGTTCATCCGGACTAAGTTTAGATGACTTCAGGATCGGAGTTATATGAGCATGCTTCAGAGAATCAGGGAAATGACCATCCTTGAGGGAAGCGTTGACAATGGATGTAATAACCGGAGTTAATTCATTGACACAGTTCTTCAGCAGCCAAGTAGGAATTGGATCAAGTCGACTGGAGGTTGATCGAGACTCTCTAATAACTTTCTGAACTTGGCTCCGCACTATCGGTGAAAAAGCATGAAAACAGTGCTGAGTGCTTTGAAAACTGATGTGAGATAGATTATCCGAGGGTAATTTCTGAAATGACTTGACGAGGTCATCGATCTTGTCGGTGAAGAAATCAGAAAACCGATCGGCAAGAGATTCGTTTGGGTCGTTATCAGATGGGAGGACCTTTTTGGCACTGGCTGAAGTCAGATGATCAACCCTCTGGAAGAGTTGATGAACGTCACAGTCGTCAAGCTGCTCGGAGTAGAACTCTTGCTTTGCCTTGGCAAGTTGCTTGCTGTAGAAATGACATTCATTCTTAAGGATCTGGCGATTGATTTCAGTTCGGGAGTGACGATATCTTCTCTCCAGTTGTCTTACCCTCTGCTTAATATGGCGAAGATCATCACTGAACCAAGGGGAATGCGGTCTTGCAGTTATACGTCTAGTGATCATAGGGGCATGATTCTCTAGAAGAGCTTGAAGTACCCTGTTGTACTGGAGAACAAGCTGATCAAGATCTGAGGCGGGTGACTCATAAAGTTCAGACTCAAGAATATCTGCCCGGAAAGCCTGGATGTCAATATGTTTAAGTTTTCGAAAACTAATATCAATTTTCGATGGATCCGGCTTCTTGATGTTAACATAACAGCTGACAGATGAGTGGTCAGATGGAAGAAACTGCGATGATTGAACTTGGGAAATGACATCATCAGAGGCTCTGGTAAGAATTAAGTCCAACGTATGGCCCTTTTGATGGGTAGGAAAGTCAACGTGCTGTGTAAAATTGGCTGATGATATCAAGTCCAGAAACAGAAGAGCTTCTCGATCTTTATCATCATTGACGTGAAAATTAAAATCACCACAGATTACAAGATGGTTGGATTCAGATGCCAGTTGTTCAAGAAATACTGCAAATTCATCCAAAAAGATGGATGAAGTTGATCTTCGGTTCTTTGTTCTCTGTGGCCTGTAAACTACAACCAGACGAAGAGGCTTTTGACGTTTGGCAGAGATCAAAACATTGATGTATTCAAAAGATTGAAGTGTACCCACATCTCTTCCGAGAATAGTGTAGCTTCGATGAAGGCATATACCGACACCACCACCTGATCTCTCCTTTCGGGGTGAGTGAATAAACTGATGAGAAGGGAGGTCAGTAGAAAAATCAGACAGGGCCCGATCATCACGTGCGTCTCCTGTGAGCCATGTCTCGGTGAGTGCCAAGATATCCACATGTTGCGAGATTACCATGTCTGACACCATATGCATCTTGTTATTAAGAGATCTGGCATTCCAGAGAACCATCTGACAACGTCCGCAGCCTGGTGGTGGGACCTTTGGATCCTGGGAAAGCTTGTTGGTAGTTTCAGCATGCTGACGTTTGTGTCTGCCCCCTTACAGCCTCTATGGGTAGGGCGTCTTCTTGAGATCCCTAGTGTTTTAATGGTATCCCAGGTACCCAGGTCAATTCGTTGGATGCAGTGTAGGTCAAAGAGTTCAGATCGGCTGTATGATACTCTTCGATCCAGACTCTGTATCCTGGGTACAATGGCCTGTGCAGAAAATGCTGAAGAAACCCCATGATTCTTAGCGTTTTCACCAGGGCCCGGATTGGGATGTACATCACCAGCTTTTGTCAACTCAGTGCGAAATGTGCTGGTGGAGTTGCTGTAGTATAGAATCCTTTTCCCTGCATAGTGATGGCGGTGATGGTCATGGCTTCTATTCACTGTCCTGCCATGAATAGATGAAGAAGCATAGTCCACATTCAGGTTGATGGACAAACACAAAAGAACCAGTGAAAGGAGGCTAATGGTGCAAGGCATTGCTGTCTTGAGTGTACAGTTGAGTGAACAACAATGTACTGCACAGAAGTAATGGCTCCAGGTCCCTGCAGTGCTGTGACCAATACAGCCTGAAGCCAGAAAAGTTGATATCCAAAATATCACGTTCAAATGCAAAATCCAGGCACCAAAGTTGTCTAGCAGTGTCAGCAAACTAGTGCAATCAGACTAGCAACAGCCTTATAGAAAAATTCCAGCTGAAACTGATAAGTAGAGCAAAAGTAGAGAGAGCTGTGGGAGGCAGCTGCTAGGCGCACTCACCACACTCACCAAAAAAAAAAAAAAGAAAAAAAAAAAGAAAAAAAAAATTTGCAAACAAACTAGGTTGTCCCATGTGACAGCCCAACTGAAAAATCACAAAAGTAGGTGGAAATACACTCAGAAAAAAAAAAGATGCATAGAATTTTTGGCTGAATGTTAATGTATTATATAAACATGAACAAGTTGTTATTCATACGTAAATGCTTTCTAATGATACAACATATTAGAACAAAAGACAAATTCATCACACTAAAAAGCATGAATTCAATCGCAAAGATATACCTGTGGTCTCATTACAATGTAATATCTTTGAAGCCCAAAATAACAATGAAAGCTAAAGATAATGGAGGAAAATGAAGAATTTTCTGTCAATTCAAAATTCGAGTGAAATGAGAGAAAAAGCAATAAATTATGAAATTGAATAAGTGTTAAATTTCTGTCTGTCTTTTTTTTTTGCTGAGTGTATATATTTAAGTACACATTAAGCATCACAGATCATTTCAGAAATATTCTTTACCTGAATGATTTTCGTAGTTGTTATTACCTAATAATTTTATCTTCTCTTTTTGTTGTAGTTGCAAATAAACTCGATTGTCCAATTTGACAGCCCAGCTGAACCCCCCCCCCAAAAAAAAAAAAGTAAATTAAAGTAGGCTAAAATATTTCCCCATTTTTCCACTTCATTGACAATAGGCTAGTAAGCTCTAAGCATGAAAAAAAAAAAAACTTCTCGGACTTGAATCATTGCAAAATGTTCAAAAGTGATCAAAATAAGAGAGAGTTAGAGATGCACAAGGATAAAAATGAGAGAAAGAAAAACAAATTTAATGATTAGGATCATTTTGGCATGCTCTGCAGAAGTATCAGACAAAACATGTATATACTTCACGATGGATAAAGCACAGGTCTAAAAAAAGGGAATAAAGAATTATATATATATAATGTATATATATATATAAGTAACAAAACTGCAACAAAGTTCATGCTGTATTCACCAACGGTTTATTTCTTGTGAAGAAACAAACCGTTGGTGAATACAGCATGAACTTTGTTGCAGTTTTGTTACTTATCTTTTTATCTTGCCAACACGTGGACTACCTTATCAAAATGTATATATATATATATATATATATATATATATATATATATATATACATTTACATTTTTATGTATATTATATATATATATATATATATATATATATATATATATATATATATATATGGTTCAACAAGTTTGCGAATATCATCCATGTGACTGTAGGCAGAGAAAAGATTGTTCTCCCAGATGAGAAAAATATTTTTAAAAAATGAGTCGTCAGCCGACATGCAGACAATCCTATTCTTCGACTTTTGGTGGTCACATTCATAAAATGATATTGACCAATCATATCAATATAATATCAGCAGCTACTGCAGAAGCACAACAAGGAGCATCAATGACGGCGAGCAGTCAAATGAGGAAAGGTCAAAGTCAGCGCCAAATTTATACCTTTCCATTTTCCTGGTACTGTCCGCAGTTTGTCCGCATGCCTAACTTGTGTTGTCCGGAAGGCATCCTGATTGTCCGCGTTCATTCCTGGTGTAATCCTAGATGTTTCCGCACTGCCCGGCTACGATTAGCATATTCCGAGGTATCTCGCGCTCTTTCGGAGTGATTCCTAGGAATGTCCGCAGTCAGTCCGCGGACAGTCCTAGGAATGTCCCAGGACAAGCCGATTAACATAGTTATTCCGCGTCTGTCGAGGACAGGATGCCGAAATGACAAAATTTGCTTCCGCAACCCTTCCGGGGCTTGTCCGCGCCCAAGTGGACGTCCGCCCTGATCAGCATACTTTCTCACATTGTACCAGATGGCTCTTTTTGTTGGAGGCTGCCTGTCGGGGAACTGCACCCGAAAAGCCTCTTGAACTTCCACGAAACTTCTTGTTTCCTGGTATCGAGTTACCAGGAATACTCTCTGCTCAAATGTCAACTGTACCATGTTTGGAAAGCATGTGAAGTGTGAATGTGTCAGGAACAACCTTTGCTGAAGTTGTTATGTAATCATAGGCCTAACATGTGACAAAAATTTAACTTCAAATATGCCCTGAATGCATGACAATAGCAAGAAATAACTTGCCACAGTGATGATTTCACACCCTTTCACTAAGTTGAATCATGCTCAGTCATGCATGAGGATGACATAACCTACGTGGTATCATTGGATAGAGTACTTATTAGACTATCTAACCATAAAAAGATAATGTGCAAATATTTTATAGTTTTCTGAAAATTTGCTGTTGAAGTTGGGTTTACTTTTTTTTAGAGACACACTGTATATGCGCGCATGTTATACGAATTATTTGATTAAAAAAATGGATCATGCACCATTTTTAAAATCTGCTTTAAAGTAATTCTACCATCAGATAGAGAAAAATATGATCTTTCAATTGATACTGCACTTGGTGCCTAGCAAAGAATGTCCTGAAGTTATTTTTAGAATATCCCTGTATATTTTCTAGTTATTTTCCTTTGATTTCCGAGCAGGTTTAGTTGTGATTATTGAAAATTGACCAGAGCGGATATACTTTGTTTGTGTGATCACACTCTTCATATATGTTAGCATACATCTCAAAACTGACAAAAGTGGCAAGAGATGGATAAATTGAAGGCAGATTCTTAAAAAAAGCAGACTAAGCGTTAAAATGATGTATAATTCAATACAAGTGCACCTTCCTAACCTAATGGAAAGAAAATACGTACTTTGGAAAAGTACTGAGAAAAGAGGCTTTGAAGTTTAGGGTCTATTCAAGTTCTTAGTCTCACCAAAGTTGCAAGCTCTGCAGTGAATGGAACAAAAAAGGGATATAAAACTCTTTGATAAATGCAGTGAAGTGATTGATAGATTCAGCTACAAGGATTAAGCACATTCCATTCGTACCTGATACCAACTTTTAATACTGTAGCACTTTCAAAACTTATCAGAGTGAACAGTGTGTAAAGGGCTTTTATGAAATGAAAGGGATCTCTAAGTCACCAACACACACCATTTCAGAAAAATAATTCTGTAAAAACTGGTAAAGTGTTAATTTCCCATTTGTGTAGTTATGCCTCCCTTTATTAAGAGTACAGTTGGAGTACTTGAAATACCATTAGTTGTCAGTTTCTTTTTCCACCATGGTTAGAGGATCTCTGCAGGAACTCTCCCTGTGTCAATGGTGGTACCTGTTACGTAGATTTTCAAGGAGTCGATTGTGATTGTCCTATTGGCTTTTACGGGTTTTACTGTGAACTGGGTGAGAGATGGCAAAACCTCATTAAAACTATTTCATATATGTATGTATGTGTGTGCATTACATGATGAAAAAATGGATCATGCACAATTTGTAAACATGTTATAAAGTAATTCTACCATCAGATAGTTAAAATATGATCTTTCAATTGATAATGGACTTGGTGCTTTCCAAAAAATGTCCTGAATTTATTTTTAGAATATCCTTTAATTTCTGATTTCCTGGCGGGTTTGTGGTAAAAATTGCAATTTCAGAAGAATGGATATATATTCCTTGTTTGTGTGATGACACTCTTTATATGACACTCTCCTGTTTTGCAAAACCAATAAGAAATCAAGCAGACGTACATAATGTTATTCATGGGCAGAGACTTAAAGCTTTAGAATGATGTGTAATTCGACTCAGCTGCACTTTCCTATAAACGTCTCTATGTAATGGAAAGAGCATACACACTTTGGAAAAGACTTTACTGAAAAAATAAGAGACTTTGAAGTTTAGGGTCTATCCATGTGCTTAGTCTCACTATAAAGTTACATGTTGTGCCATGAATGGGACATAGAATAATGTTTAATGGCGATAATCTCTATGAAGGGATTGATGGATTAAGGTACAATTCATTCCTCACTGATTCATTAGTATGTAAAGGATTTTTTTAATGAAATAAAAAGGAATCTCTAAGTCAACAACACATATCTATTTACACCATTTCAAAAAAAAATAGTTCCTTAAAAAAACTGATAAAATGTTACTTTCCCATTTGTATTGTATGCCTTCCATCATCATCAGTACAACTGGAATCCCCCAAATATTATCAGTTCTCATTTTCTTTTTCCACCATGGTTAGAGGAGGATCCCTGCCTGAGCTCTCCCTGTCAAAATGGTGGTACTTGTTACTTGGTTGACCTGCTGGTAGCCTATTGCGAATGTCCTATTTACTTTGACGGGCTTTACTGTGAAAATGGTGAGGGATGATGTACCTCATTATAACTATTTTGTGTATACATTATGGTTACAATATGTGTGTGTGTGTGTGTGTTATGTAATTATACATATTTATTAAAGAGTTTGATCTTTACACTGGTTCAGCAGTATTTCAAGCATATCTTATTACCAAAAGAAAGTCTATCATTAGATAGGGGAAAATATACACACTAGTAATATTTCAATTGATACCTCACTTATTGCATAGATACGTCCAATATGGACTTCTTTTTGGTGCATGGTTGAGACTATTGCCTGAGGGATGTCAACCATTCCCCAAGTAAAAGCATATCTGTTTTATATGAAGAGTTTGTTCGCAAAGACCGATAAGTCCATATTTGCCAAATGGAGATATTTGCAATTAAAGGTCAAGAATAATAAAGAGAATAATAAGAAAATTTTTGCTTCTTTTGACCACAACTTCTAAAATGTTCCTTTATACGTAGTGACCAATATATCATTTAAAAGGTATTATTTTGTACTTTATGACAGAGACCGTACTTCAAAATCTTCAAAAATGGACTTATTGGTTTTTGCGAACAAACTCTTCATATACTGAACAAAACTAAAATGAAATGTAATTTGGTCAGTTCACACATGGTGACCATCAGACACTTTTGCATAGTAAGTGCATTGTATGTGGACAATGCAGTACAATGGCTCTTGCCAGGCCTGCAAGCCATGTATCAAATGCAAGCCTTTACAAGTAGTCAGTACTTTACATACCCTTAGTACACTGAATAAAACTACCCAGTAAATGAAATTCCACTTAGTGATTACATAAATGTCATGTTGTGCATGAAAAGGTTTCAGTGGTTCCTACAAGTTGCGTACTGCTGTGATAGAATTCATACACTACAAACTAGAACATAACTTCATGGGGCCTACATTGTGGAGAGCTCTTTTCTGCATTTGTCATAATTTATACTAGTTGTGTGCATTTTTGATTGCAATATAGTACAAACCGCGCATTGCCCAGAAAAGGCTCATCACTACGTGCTTGAGGGTACAGGTCAGGGGGTCAAGCTGTTCATGAGCACACATATTTGTGTACATACTGCCTGTAGAATAGAGGCTAGTTGGGGTGCTAAAAGTACATATTTGGGTGGTAGAAGGCTTAACAGTGCACCACATATTCTTTCTAGGGGATGTGCTTGGCCCTGAATACTTGGTGCACCGTTAAGCGCCTTCTACCACCTAAAGTTCTACCACCACCAAAAACTTCAAAGATTTCATAATTATATCATGAAATAGATAAATAGATAAGTAAATAATGTAAATGCTAGTGAAAAGTTGCAAATATAAAAACTATCATCTTTTTGGGGATTCATTTAAGCAGACCAGGATGTCCTTGGTTTGTGGCAATAATTTGAGAAATATAACTTCTTGTCTCTAAGGTTGGGATCCCATTCTGACTACCTCACAGATGTTATTATTTTCTTTCTCCTTTTGATAAATTTGGGGCAGAAACTCTTAGCTTGCATCCATCTGCCCCACAAAATGTGTATAATGGTTATTTGTACCATTTTTTGTGTGTGTTTGCTCTTACATTTATTGAGTATAACATGACAAAATAGAATGAAAATCTGTCTCCACACTCAAGTCCACATTGAATTAAGGCACTTGAGTACAGACAATGGACATATGTACACCGATAATGTCAACATTATTTGGACACATTAGGTGTTCAAAAAAATAATACCATACAGCATTTCAACCTTCTGAACTATATGACCATATGACCTGAACAGAAACTGCAAATACCTGGTAATTTACACACATTTGTGCTTAAATGAATACTAGGGCATATGCACACGCACAAACACACACACACACATATATATACACACACCACCCACACTAACACCCACACCCACTCTTACTAGGAAGGTACCACTGATAAATCCCAAGATTCAACCTGATCAAAATTTGCAGAGAAAATTGTGAAGATATTTGCGTGGGGTTTCAGAATTTGTGCTGGCTGAAAGTAGTGCGAAATGTGCGAAAATTATATCATTGTACCACAAAGATTTCCACATTTACAGTGCAAGATAGTGGACCACTTATGGACCACTTGTTCATAATACTTCTTGAGACTTATTTTCCATTGGAAAACATTTTCACTTTTGATATTGTATATCTCATCTCTTATTGTTTTGTGACCTGATGCCTCAACAGCTGACAAGGGATTAATACATTTTACATTGTTGTTGTTGATGTCTTTGTCAGAATTGCAATTAATGTTTCCCTTAACCAGGGGGGTTTGTCCAAAACTTTGGATAATAACAACTCTCTCCATTTTTCTTTTTGTTTAACATTTCATCCCGTCTTGTAATTAATTTGATAATTTCTTTGAGTTATGCGTAGCTATAGTCTGCCATTTGTTTTAGTCTGATACTCATATCAGTTCCTTTGTATCAATCATTCTGTAAGTCCCCTCCGTTGCATGTCTCCATCTAGCCTCTTACTGTAACCCCTTGCTGCGATTCCCTGTAAAAAGCTGTCGAGGAGACTATCATTGCAAGGTTAATGGCTGCCGATGAGATTATCATTGGGAGGCAAACGCACCGCCCAATGCTTAAGTGAACTGCCTCCAAAGACATTTTCTCTTCTCCACCACTAGAGGGCAGAGACTCCAACTCTCCCGCTTTCGACGGGAGATCTCCCGCCGAAAGCCCATTTTTGCAGAATCTCCCGTTCTCCTGCTTGAGAGTTAATTTCTCCCGCTTGAAATGATTTCTTAGTTAATTTCATTGTATGTTGAAAAATAAGCCTTAAATAGCGCGAGAGAACATCTAGAACCCTAGACCGCAAGGGACTTTGCGCTCGTGATGTGCGCGATCAGAGCGCACATCAAGTTGGAGTCTCCCGTTTGCTAGGGGTTTCAGGCGGGAGAATCTCCCGATCAGAAGGTGCTTGTGGTTGGAGTCTCTGAGAGGGCGATCTATACAATGGTGTCTGAGATTTCATGGGGGCTGCCATCACCCACTTTATAGTAATGGCAGAATTTTTGCATAGTGAAGTAACATTTTTTACAGCGCGTATTTAAACTTTTGAGCTTTTAAGCAATTATGCACTTCTAGATTTGGCTGCTCCTCGGTTGCTCATTTGTTAGCATGTTTGCATGAGGGGTGAGCCTACCACCTTGTCGTCTTACAGTGCTCCCCGTGTGCTCACAAAACTATAGTACAGCTAGGGTTTAGGGCCTATGCATCCTCCACACTCTAGTACTTGGAGGAAAATCTGGGGAAAATCTCTTTGACTGTCTCACTATGACTAGTCTCGTCAGCAGTCGTTTACAGGGAATTGTAGCAGAGGTCATGCATGGCTAGGGCCTAATTCCCATGTATTTAGTAGGATAAAGTTATCATTATCATCAGTGCCATTGGAGTGCTTTGTTCATTGTCAGTTTTCTTTTTCTTTTTCCACCATAGTTAGAGGAGGATCCCTTCTCCATTTAGCATTTACTATTTTTATTATCATTATCAGTGCCATTGGAATGCTTTGATCATTATCAGTTCTCATTTTCTTTTTCCACCATGGTTAGAGGAGGATCCCTTCTCCATTTAGCATTTACTATTTTTATTATCATTATCAGTGCCATTGGAATGCTTTGATCATTGTCAGTTCTCATTTTCTTTATCCACCATGGTTAGAGGAGGATCCTTGCATGAGCTTTCCCTGTCTGAATGATGGTACCTGTCACTTGGATAATAACGAGGAAATCTTTTGCGAATGTCCTGATTTCTTTGAGGGGTCATTTTGTGAAGAAGGTGAGGGGTGATACACTAGAGAACCAAACTTCATGGAAACTATTTTATGTTATGTCTTTGGATGTCTTTTTAAGGAGACAATTAGTGAATATATCTAAAAGACACATGACCGTCAGGTGACAAATTATATTGTCTTTATCATGTTTTTAACTCTATATTTTATCAAATTCATTCCATGCTACATCGCTGGCAACACTGAGTACACATTTTCTATACTCTGTGCCATTAGAATTGTATCCAGAGTTATATATTTCATGTTATATATAAGTAATAGTTTTTATTATGCTGTGAATTATGGCTGGAAGTAATGGATTTTTGACAATATTTTATTGAATTGGACTAGTGAGTGAAAAGTTACAAAAATAAGAAGAAGTGTGCAGATCATGTAACTTAGGTTTATGGGCAGAGCTAGATGTCCTTTGCTTATCTGTCAATAATTGGAGATAACTTCTCATGTCTCTTTAGAAGAGTTTGGAATGCCATTCTACCCACAGTATGCAACTAATGCCACCTCAAGGTTATTGTTGTTTTCCTTTTGATAAATTTTGAGACAGAAATTCATGCAATCAGTGAATTGTGTGTCAGGTTTGTACATGATGTGGTAAGGTTGGTGATTGTTTAATGTTAATCTGTCTGCCCAAGACATATATGTACACTTGTATACCATTATAAGTGGTACAATATTGTGCTTGTTCTTACATCTGTTATGTAATACTACACGACAGAATAGAATGAAGTCCCTTTCTTCAAACTCAGTCAACATTATATTTACATGATCACAGTCGAGGGACTTGTACACCTGTGATTTCATGGGCATTTGATGGCATTTTTAGTAATCATTACATTTGGTATATTAACCTTGTTGCATTTACAGGAACTATATCATCATATCCCTGAGTGTAAAAAGGAAATTCATCATTTTCACTGTCTTTTGTTGGTGTACATGCTTATTCACTTTATTATTGATGGGTACAGCATACACTTGTTTATTCTGCAGCCAAATATCATATGTGACCCTGCACCTCAAAACAAACAAAAAGTCGCCAAACATGAATTTTTAGGTAAGACCATACTCTGAAAGAGCAGACTTTAAGCTTTAAAATGATGTATAACTCAAATCAAATGGACTCTCTTAACCTATCTAAATATTGGAAAGAAAGCACAAACTCTGGAAAAGTGTGAACTGAGAAAAGAGGCTCTGAAGTACAGTGTCTATTCAAGCGCTTAATCTTTACCAAACCGTGCTGGCTGTGCGATGAATGGGACAAAAAAACAGGAAGTAAACCACCAGAGTAACAACAATGAAGGGATTATTAGATTAAACTGAAATTAAGCATGCCTCATTAACACATTCTGTCCATATTTAATGCCAACTTTCAAAGCATTAGCACTATCCTTTCAAAAGTTATTAGGGTTAAAAGTGAAGAGTGTGGACAAGGTTTTTCAGAAATGAAAAAGGGATTCTAAAGACACACCTAATCACACTATTCTACCAAAAATGTTCGAGATAAACTGCTAAAAAAACACACTTTCCTGCCCGTTTTATGATACCAAATTTTAGCATAGTATAAAAGAAGACCTGCTCTTTTAGAAAAAATGAAAAAGTCAAATTCGACTAGGTTGACCCATTTCACTTATTTTCAGTCCTCACGCAAAATCAGTGTGTGCGACTTTATGTTCGTTTTGAGGTGCACGGTCACATATTGATTTTGTAGGTCTTTGTGGTACTGTAGCATACAGGATTTGCATGTCAGCATCAGTCAATTAATTTATTCCCTTTTGTACAGGTGCATGTGTGTCATCCTGGGTCTTCCAGTGTGCTGCCATTATTACAATTGTGTGAATTTCATGCCCATAAGTGTTATTCAAGCAAAACATTTTGTTCATTGTTTCCCTCCTGTTGTCTCAAGAGCTTCCTACTCCCTGCTCCTCTGACCCCTGTCTTAATGGAGGTATCTGTACTGATATCGCTGATGGAAGCTTTGAGTGTGACTGCCCTGCAGACTTTACTGGAGATACATGCCAAAATGGTAAATTAGTTCGAAACTCATACAATTTGTTTGTTTTGTGTTTGTTGGGGGGGGGGGGGGGGTTAGAACAGGATGAAAAAACACAGTATTCCTTATTGTTTTGAAATATTAAGTTGTGGGTACATGTATCATGTGCAAAAGAGATGGTCAAACTGGATCAAAATTTCAATTGCTGTCATTATTAGAGTACATAATACAATAAACATGACTTAGCTATTTGTAGATACCAGAAGTGTGACATTAACCCACAGGAAATGAAAAAAAGTTTGAAGAACTCATTTCCAATTAATACAAATCACCTTTAGCATTTGTTTTCCCTCCAAACATACGTACTATTCTGTGAGAATATAAAACAGAACATACAAACACAAAATGTTAAGAAGATGTCAACACAGCAGTGATACAATTTGAAAATATTAATGGCACAAATTACAGTCAAGCTTTTGATATGTAGCCAAATAGCCCTTTAGTGGAAATCAAAAGGAACATATAGTGTTAAAAGGAGATGAAATGTCCTTATTTTTGTTGTGTTTTTTGATGTCCCCAAATGTTAGCACTCATGACTTCAAAAAGAAGAGATCCCAAGCTTACACAATGTTTTCACAGGTTTGACCATGAAAAGCTGATTATAGGGCCATGCTAGTTCAGTTGATTCTAATATCATGTTCAAGATTAATCCAATTATATCATTCTTCTTCTTTCAAAATTTAGACAAAAATATTCCCTCTGCGAGAACAGGAAATCCTAGTAAGAAGTTTTAATTTCTGCCAAAAATAAACAAATAATAGAACAAAACAAAGCAAAACGGTTTGTAGATGGCAGAATGTCAATAGCATGCACATCATTCCAAAGGGACCACCTTCACAGAAAGAGCAATAGAAATTTCTAGATATATTTGCCTTTTCCATTTGTGGAAAGGTGTATATATCGCTGCAGTATAAAGTGCTCTGCACTTTTCTTTAGTATAGAGAGACAGAAGAGTGTATCTGGAGACATCCTTCTGCCAAGGGATAAGCTTGCAATTCTTTTATAAGCTACATGACCAAAAAGTGTACACTGTGAAACTGCTAATTCTACATGATTTCTCTGTAGCTTCTAGAGAAGATGTTATCAAATTAACTATTATGTGTTTTCTGTGCACTGGTTCAAAAATTTCAAGGCATCGTCTGTTAAAGAACAATACTAAAACTTCTAGGTTGATTCCTCACTTAGTTTATAGTTGCAACAGTTATAGCAGAGATACATTTTTTTCATTTCAAACAGTTGAAATGTCAATTGTTAAGCGGGTTAATTCATTAGTTGATATTGCTCTGCATAATTTGAATTCACTCATGAGTAGACACATCCAAACTCAGGTGCTTTATAAACTGCTTTTAGATATGAAAGCATGTAGAGCTAAAAAGCACATCGCAGCCAAAATTTCAGCATTTAAATTCCTGTACCTTAATGTTCTTATCAATCAGTGAAGGCATGTCTGTCTCATGCAGTCATAAAATAGTGCATTCTCAACTTTAGCCATGCAAGCAACTGTAGTTGTAATGATTGCCCTTTTCCAGAAGTATGAGAGGCTTTCTGCCTTTAGAGAAACAAAATTTATGTACTTATTCTGAAAAAAAAAGTGTCTGAAAGCATAAGAGTGTGCTGATGTTAGAGATTCATTCTGTACTTATTTTCATGTTTTGTATGATTATACAATATCATTTTTCTCTTTTTTTGCTGAATATTGTCTTTAGAGCTGACATGAACATAGAACAATGCCCAGTATATTTCTAACAAGATACACAATGTTTATCACACCTTGCAAATGCTCTGTCCAGATATTATTTCTTTCATAGATGACAAGTCATTGGATAATCCATGTCATTTTCATGACTGAAATGCAAATTATCTTGATAGGTCTCTCCATCATCTTATGCTTTTTCAAAAATATTGAATGATATCAGCCATACTTGTTGTTTCTGTGTATTTTAGTGCTTTATTTCAAACTTAGATAAGTCTTATCCCTCCTTTTTCAAATTGGAGTGAATTTAGAAAGTGTATTTAATAATTCCAATCCAAAAATATGAAGAGTTTGTTTGCAAAAACCGATAAGTCCATTTTTGAAGATTTTGAAGTGCAGTCTCTGTCATAAAGTACAAAATAATACCTTTTAAATAATATATTGGTCACTACATATAGAGGTACCACTTTGAAGTTATGGTCAAAAGAAACATAAATTTTCTTATTATTCTCCTTATTTTTCTTGACCTTTAATCACAAATATCTCCATTTTGCAAATATGGACTTATCGGTTTTTGCGAACAAACTCTTCATATGTAGCCAGTAGATGCCAAAATGCAGCACATCATACTGTCCTATGCAGTAATAAGGTATTTTCTTTTTATGGTGTATTATAGTAGAAAGCACCAGCTATACACTTGTAGTATTATTTGCCTTCTCAGGAAGTTTTTAAGGAAAACATGTTTTGACAACTCAGATTTTCTACTCTAATATTTTGCTGTGCCTCTGATTACTGTGTGAACATGTTTGATGTAGCTGTAAATATTTTCAATCATGAGATGTCTGATATGCATGCATTTTTCTTTCCCCTGAGAAATTTGGACAAGTTTGAATTACACTAGATTTTTAAATCATTTACCACAACATTGAACTAATTTTATCATTATCCATGCCTTTTTAGTTCTTTTCACATTTGGACTGTTCTTCTTTGTGTGCAAAGATAATTTATTGACAATTAGCACAATTACTAATTAGTTGATGTGAAGTATAGAATTTGATAGAGAAGTTGATTTGATTCTAAACCACTTTCTTTTTCATGAACTCTAATTCTTTGTCCTACCAGAGGTGCCACCTGCTAGCACAGCTCTGTCCACCACCACCATAGGCATCATCGCTGGAGCAGCATCTGGAGCCGTGGTCATCATCGTCCTCATCATCGTCGTCGCGTGCTGCTGCTGTCGTCGACATCAGCAAAGTCAAGACAAGGAACTTTTTGCTCTGGAGACTGGCGTTCAGAAAAGGAGGGTAAATAAGTGCTTTCAATCTAGGCATGGTTTTCTTTAAACATTTTTCTGACTGTGTGCTGAAACCAACCCCAACCTGTCGCAGATCAAATGTGTAAGCACTAGATTTTGTATTGTAGATGTTTATTTTTTCTGCCTGTGTGTGTGTGTGGGGGGGGGGGGGGGGTGGGGCAGAGTAGGGTTTAAAAAGCTGGAATATTTATGATATTGATTTCATGGAGACATGTTCTAATGAAAAGAATATAAAAAACACCAACAGTACAGTACATATTCAGTGTGCCGTACTATGGAAAAACTTTGTCTGCATATATTGTAACTGAGTACATGTACATTTTATCTCCATCAGCAAATTCAAGCAAGTATGCAGTTACAGGTGCATTTTCATTTATTTTTTTTAATAAGGAAATATAAAAGATTATTACCTATATGAGGTAGTTTTGCGAGGCAATTGCAGTTGTTATTTTGCAGGGTCAAAGGTCAGCAGTCAATATTCGTTTCGCCACGTCGCTGCGTGTCGGTTACACACATCGTACCGTACACAAAACAATGTGTGCAAACAGTGCAATCTTCCGGTTTTCGCCATTCACTTTACACAGGGAGGTGGGAAGAGAAAGAGTGGAATCTCTCTCCCCACCTCCCTGCATTAAATGTACACATTCCGATCGACCACGAAAAGAAAACATTCCAGGACGTCGCTGGGTGTCGGTTACACGCACCGTGTTAAAAGAACGCTGATAAATCAACTCATACAAAGTCGACCACTTACAGCAGCACTACGTGTCAAACAATGACTAGTCCATTTGTGCTCAATAATTGCACAGTGACCATCAGTTTTACAACTCTCCAAATCTAACCACAAGTAAAAATAAAGTGTAAAAGCGTTCAGATGTTTGAAGTTCGTCTGTTACAACTATATGTATCTTTGAAGTTGGAGTTGAGTGATATATGCATTTATGAACAATTTTTCAATTATTCGACATGTTGATGATCTACAGGTAGTCAAATGTGGCTTGATCTATATCATAATGTATTGCCGTATTCACATATTTTCTTAATTTACCTAGGGGATAGGTAATAATTATGATATTGACTGGCCTTGAGGGAGATACCAGATAAATATTGCCCGCACTGAAAGAATATTTTCTGGTATCTCCCTCGAGGCCAGTCAATATTATATAAATATCTTCCATTCAAACAATAGTACTATGGACACACCCATTACATACCTGTCAATCTCTGTTTCCATGACAACAGGCATCACATGACTACACACCAGCTCCTCAGCTGAAGCCTGCCATCCCCAACCTGCGACTGTCCGAGGCCCGCAAGGGACAGAACGTGGAATTCCCCCGCAACCGGCTGACCATCTTGACCAAGCTGGGCAGCGGGTCATTTGCCGAGGTCTACAAGGCTGAAGCCATGGGAATAGTGAATCAAAACACCAAGTCTATGGTGGCAGTTAAGATGCTGAAAGGTGTGCTGCCTTACTTTGGATAATACTTTTCTCTAAATAAGTTAATCCACTGCTTGAAGTTGTTGCATCAGACCATAGAAGTGTGCTTTAAAGTTCAGGGGGTCACGTACCTAGGTTAACATGAGCATTGTGTTGATATATCATTGCAGCAGTGTCTCAATGGGATGACAGTTAACCCATTGAGGACGGACTGATTTTGCTACAACACTCATTTCCCATAGACCCCTGCCCGAGTATACTTGGGACTCGTCCTCAATGGGTTAATACTGAGCATATGTAGAAATTGCCTCACAACATCAGAAATGTCATTACAATGGTATTTGTTATTTGAAGTTTAGTCATACTTAATTTTCCCTTACTTCAAGCAAAGTCATACTTAATTTTTCTCAGCAGTCTTTGTCCGTTTTGGCGTAGTTTGATCCATGTCAAACCTGTGACCAGGATTCTTCCTACTTTTTTTTCGGGGGGGGGGGGGGGGGGGTAAGGGAAGATTTGGCATTTGTCAAATGCTAAGCTTCATTACCTTATAGTTGGCAGGAAAATATTAAAGAAATACGGTATCCAAAGTTAAGAAAAACTGTAATGGAATTGCCAAAGTCGGCATTACATGCATTTTTCTTAACTTTCTCTTACGGTCTTTGATTATATATGGGTAACATGATGATACACCGCAAATAAATATTACCATTTAGAAAGAAATGAATCCAGATATTGTTTTCTAAATCTTGACTCGATCTGTCATTGACAGTGATTCTTCTGTTTGATGATATGTTTCTAACAGCCACTGCCACAGAAAATGACAAGTCTGACCTGTCGAAAGAGCTGAGTCTGTACATGTACCTTGATCCCCATCCCAACATTGTCAACGTCCTCGGCTGCTGCACAGAGTCAGGTATCAGTTGCTTAAGTCCCACCCTATTAGAATTCTTGTGTGTTGGAGCAGCTAGTAATATGCAGTGTGTAACAGGAGATGGCTGTAATGTCAGAGAGAGAGAGAGAATAAAGCTGGAAAGACAGAGAGATGGAAATAAAGGAGAGTGAGAGAAATAGAAAAACAGAGAGAGATAGAGAGAGAGGTAGATGCAGTTTTTATCTTATATTTTTCCTGATTTATACAAAGTTATTAGGAGGGCTTCTTGAATCAAGTTGATTGAAGCAAGATTCTTATGTATGTGTCAGTGAAATTATATGAAGAGTCTGTTTGCAAAAACCGATGAGTCCATTTTTGAAGATTTTGAAGTACGGTCTCTGTCATAGAGTACAAAATAATACCTTTCAAATGGTATATTGGTCACTACATATAAAGGTATATTTTTGAAGTTATGGTCAAAAGAAGCAAAATTTTTCTTATTATTCTCTTTATTTTTCTTGACCTTTAATCGCAAATATCTCCATTTGACAAATATGGACATACCGGTTTTTGCAAACAAACTGTTCATATGTTGCAGCATCTTTTCTGTGTAATAAGTTGCCAGAGAGACTTAGGGATGAAACTGACGCTAAGAAATTTATGAAAGTATGGCTCTTTGCAGATGAATAAGACTGAAATTATGCAAAGGGCATAAATAAATTTTTAGGTAATTATATGCACTAAAGAAAAATAAGTTATTATTATTATTATCATAATTATTATGAGTTATTATTACTACTACTACTACTACTACCACTACTGCAACTACTACTACTATTACTACTACTATAATTGTAATTATTATCATATTAAAGATAACTATGCTTTTGTGATTAGTACAGTCTTTTGATAAACAGAGGAGAGGAAATAAGAAGAATGGAATATAATATGACTTGTTATATTGTTCATTTGTCTTTTGAGACATAAAAATGCATGGTTTAGAAGAGAAAATCATGTTGAGCATTATGAATTCTCTTCTCAGACCCATGGTACCTCATCATGGAATACTTACCAAATGGGAACCTCCAGGGATACCTGCGTCAGATAAGGACTGGTGAGTCTAGCGCTCCAGAGTACAAGAACATCAGAAGGATGACCAACATCCCGCCAAATGACCTCTTGACATTTGGAGTCCAGATAGCAAGGGGAATGGAGTATCTTGCATCCAAAGCAGTAAGTGTTTTGACCTTTGACTTCTCCTGGCTGTGATCACTCTGTATTGGGATCACAGGAGGTGTTTCATCAATTGTAAGTCAGTGCTGACAAGTTGTCAGTCACTGTCAATTTCAGCAAAATCCTTGCTTTTGATTAGCTGAGATGCTCTGGTCACTGACTATTACTATGGTTATTGTCATAGACTGACAACTTGTCAGCGCTGACTAACTTGATGAAAACCCCCCAGATCTGTGTTAATTTTTGAAAATGTTCATATATGTTAGAGGCACCTTACCATTAGTGAAGATTATATCAGCCCTCGATCATTCTATTCCTGAGAGGATTTGTAATTGTAACAATCATTATTTTGATAAATATTACACAGATTATCTGTATTATTGTCCATAGTATCACTGTTTTCCAGATTATTTTTCCCTTCCCCAAAATGCTACAAAAAAGAGATCAATTTGATACCTTTAGCAATTTAAACCTCAAGATTTCAAATCCACTTTTCACTACTGTATGTCCTCTCTTTTGACAGTCTGTTAATCTGGTTGAATGAACTCATATGTATGTACAAAAGAAGAAGCTAGCTCCCCATCAAAAATAATGACTTGAACAATCGTAAAGAAAGCAGTAATATATGAAATATATCAAACTGTTTCTATATGTTTCCTTGTCCCTGATTTCTAATGCATCTACTAGTATAAGAAATAACTTTTTTTTTATTGGAAGTTAGGTTTGAGCAGCTCCATCTCCATGAAGAAAGATTATTCTGCCACCTGTGAATATCTGTGATAAATATAAAGATGCTTAATAAAGGGAAGGTACTTGGTTGAGAAGCAGAATCAAAGCTTCAGGCTTCCAACTTTTTTTGTGAGACAATGAGAAATCTCTTATGAAATATGAGAGAGCATATGTGACCCGCTACAACAAAAAGGTCCTAAAGTCGCGCACGGTCGAAGCCGTGAAAATCGAGTTTGAAGTCAGAGCATTAAAATTGGTCAAAACTTACGATTTTCTGATTTTGATATATTATTGGAGTCTAACATGTCTTCTATCATATGTCGAAATTTTGAAGCAAAATGATCGAAGGAAAGGCCAAAAAATAGCGTTTTTCTGAGCCATGTTTTTTGGCGTTTCAACGAAGCAGAAACTGGTTCGAAAATTTGGATTGAGCGCCACAGATAGGTTCCGCCCCTAACAACGGCCAGAGTGATCTCATTGGTCAGTTTGCTGCTTGATGCTAACCGAAGCGTGAAGCTCGCACACTGCCCAGTCGACTGGTGCGTGCAGGCGGGGTGCGCTATGCTCAGCCGCTTCTCACATCCTGGTCACTGATTGGTTGGTGAGGAGACCGCTGACGCTGATGTGCTTGAATGAACTCTTTGGGGGTTGCTAGGGCTTACCTTCCATTGTCCAGAGGTGGAAACTTTCTTGCGTGTCCCTTGATCGCGATTGCGTCGAAAGGAAGACCTTTAGGGCGCTTTTCTCGAAACAGTAATTTTTCAGACGTCTCGACATGCTCTCTTTTAAGCATCGATATCTCCGCAGCCGATTACTTTTATAAAATGTGTTATATATCAATTTATAAAGCAGAAAGATTAGGGGATTATATCATGCAATCTTCATCGGCATCCCCCGACTTTAGGATCATTTTGTTGTAGCGGGTCACATATGCATCTAAGAGGAATTCATAGTTTGTTTGATGAAATTTGTTTTTTGAACTTTTGACAGGATAACTCTACTGCTTTGAAAGTTAGCATTAACCATGGACAAAATGTGTTGATAGAACATGTTTAATTTCAGCTTAATTTGCATGATAATCCCTTTACTGTTATTGCTTCGGTGGTTTACATCCTGTGTTTTGTCCCTTTCATTGCACAGCTAGCAAGGCTTGGTAAATATTAAGCTCTTGAATAGAACCTGTACTTCAGAGCCTCTTTTCTCAGTTCACACTATTCCAGAGTGTGTGCTTTCTTTCTAGTATTCAGATAGGTTAGGGGAGTCCATTCGAATTGAATTATACATCATTTTAAAGCTTAGAGTTTGCTCTTTAAGAATCTACCCTTGAATAAAAAACCATGTCTGATGACATTTTGTTGGTTTTGTGATGCAGGGTCACATACACATGTATCATCCCTTTAACCTGTTGAGGATGAGTCCTGAGGATACGTAGGGAAGCGTCTATATAAAATGTGTGTTCATTTGTAGCAAAATCAAATCATCCTCAATGGGTTAATGCCTCACTCCTTCTGTTTCCTATATCACTTCCTCTCAGTGCATCCATAGAGACCTGGCTACCAGGAATGTTCTCCTTGGAGACGGGATGGTGTGCAAAGTGTCAGACTTTGGCCTGGCCAGAGATCTGGAGGACGGTCAGACCTATGAGATGAAGTCTCAGGTACACACTGCAGTGAGGAGAGAGAGGGGAAGGTTTGGGAGTGGTGTGGATGATGAAAGTAATGGCTGTCACTATGGAGATGCATTGGTGTTGATGATAATGATGGTGGTAATGTTGGTTGTGGTATTGGTGCCAATGTTGATGACTTCTTGAGGACGGTCAGACTTATGAGATGAAGTCTCGGGTACACTACAGTGAGGAGGGACATTAGGGGAAGGTTTGGGCGTGGTGTGGATGATGAAAGTGATGGCTGTTGTCATGGTGATGCATGTATATCATTCGTGTTGATGATAATGATGCCTGTTATTACCTCCACCAAGGGAGGAGGTTGTGTTTTCGTTACTGTTGGTTTGTTCGTTTGTTAGTTAGTTAGTTAGTTTGTCCATGTGCAAAATAACTCCAAAAGTAGTTAACGGATTTGGATGAAACTTGCAGGAAAGATTTAGAATGAATGGTACAGCACACAACGCCATAAGTACGTATGGGTGGAAATCACTGATGTCTATGGAAGAACAAGATCAGTGGTGGAAATGAGCTGCATCCTTGGCGGAGGTCTGCGCTCTCAGAGTGCTTCTCTAGTTTGGATGTGGTATTGGTGAAAATGGTGATGACTTGTGGAGGATAAAATCCTAGGTAGGGTAAAGCAAAGAGAGACTGTAGGGGAAGGTTTGGGTGTGGTTTGGATGATGAAAATGATGGCTATCACTATGGTGATGCATGTGCTTTTGATGTTGATGATAATGATGCTCGTAATTTGGTTGTGGTATTGGTAGAAGTGGTGATGACTTCCAGAGGGTGGTCATCGCAGACCTATGGAAATAATCCTAGGTACCCAGCTGCTGTACATGAAGAAAGACCATTGAAGGGAACTCTAGGCCATGGTGTCGATCGATTAAAGTGATGATCATTGTTATGGTGATGAATATGTATCTGATGATAATTAAAGTGATGCTGGTGATGTTGGTTACAATGTTTGTACCAATCGTCAAGACTTCGGGTTGAAGATGGGGTCAATAATGACTAGTGGATTAGTAAATGACTTTTGAAATGTTGATGACCGTAACATTTGTCAAAACATCAATACTTGATTGTCTTGTCATACATCCTTGAAGTTTTAATAGCAATATTAAAAACTACCAGTGGTGAAAGCCATTTATTTGCTTGTAGTTTCTTTCCCGTATTGTCACATAGATTCTTTCTCTTTGTAACATTTGAATGCTATACTCACACAGGCAGTGCACTGCCCACTTCATTGATGTACCCTCGTCAAACTGCTCACTTGGAACTTATTGGTTTTGAGACCTGTGGTCAGTTTAGGGAACTATAGAGATAGAATAGGGTTGCCAATTTAGTCACCTCAGCTTATCGTTCACTCAAGTTTTGTTTGAGCACAGTCTAATTCTTACAGAGGTAGAAAAATTTGCAAAATCTCACAAAAATTATTGTCTATTACCATCCCTGCCTGGCACATTTAGATTAGAATATATAATAGAACATAAAACTGTGTCCTCTCTGTGTGGAATTCATGAGGTTGATTTATGACATGTTTTTTCTTCTGTTTGAATTTTTCAAAAACTTTCTTTATTTTTTTTCCAGGGTCGAGTTCCCGTGAGATGGATGTCACCTGAGTCACTCCTTCACAACACATACACCTCACAGAGTGACGTCTGGTCCTTTGGAATTCTACTCTGGGAGGTTGTAACTCTGGGTAAGCTATTAAGGGAACACTGCTTTCTTCTGTATAGGGCCGAGTGATCTTCAGGGGGAAACTATTCCTGATAATTCTATTTATTAAATGATCAAACAATGACATAGATCAATCTTGATGGCTGAAGTTTCACTGAACACTGATGTGAGTGTAGAAGGTGACAGAATTTTGATTTCCACATTCTATCAAATATCCTAATCATTGGAACATTAAAGTGATGTAAAGATTATTTGCATGTCACAATTCAGCAACTATAAATTCGTTCCCAGGAAAATGCATCCAATGCCTTAACCCATTGAGGACGAGTCCCGAGTATACTCGGGCAAGTGTCTATGGGAAATGCGTGTTCCGTAGCAAAATCAGTATGTGATCCTCAACAGGTGATCATGATATCACTTTTGATTGGTATGAGGTGATGGACATACTTTATTAATCGCTGTAAGTCCATGAAATTAAAAATTATGAAACTCGGTGAAGGTTTGTGTTTGTACTTGGGTCACATGTGAGGCAGTGACTTGGTCAAGTGTTTGTTTGATTATGACAAATCCTACTGGTTTTTGAAGAAAGATGTGAGGTTCCATCTTCATAACTTTTTGACTTTTGACCTTGATGCATCTGCAAGCTATGAAACAAGGAAATGAAAACAAGAATAGAACCAGAGAGAAGGAGAGAGATGGATCAGTAGAGAGAAACAGTGCAAGATAGCAATGAAACTTTTATGTCTAGTTCTTAAGCCAGCCTTAAGAGAGTGAATGTTTATCTAGACAATTATTACAAGACAAATCAATTTTTATGGACATGTTTCAAGAAAAATAGGTGGAGGACGTAGCCCTCATGGGAAAAATAGAGGGTTGAAAATCATGAGAAAAGCAATGCCTACAACATGGGAATACATAGGATGGTTGCAGACATTCACTGGTATACGCTTATTGAGCTCATCAAGTGTTGCAAGAATAGAACCGAAGGCATGATTGCTGGCAATGTAAGGATCTGATATAGCAAATAAACCTGATTTATAGATGAGATGCACAGTACTGAGCCTAATATTGTCAAGCACAGTGAGTTATCTTGATTGTGTTAAAGGTCCTGTTTACCTTTGGGAGGAGTACTTTAAAAAATGTTCAAGATATATCACTATTAATTGTGATGCATAAGTGTAGGTCAGTTGTATCACAAAACATCCTACCATATAAAATTTTGCAATAAAGCCCAACTAATAGGAAATATCACTATTTTTCTCATTAAACCATAACTGTAGATGGTTTAGTCTGGAAACATTTCTATTATAACTATTGTTCACATTTGGTTTATATAACGATACTTATAACATCGGTTATAGTGGTTCATATTTTTACATTGATTGTTTCTATGCTTAACCCACATTTTAGAACTATTTTGATACACTAATGCTGGGTTTTTGTTTCATCTGCAAATGGCAAATCATGCCTTTAATGTATGGAGGATGAGCTGCTTTTGGTATAACACCTTTAACTTAGACACCTGCCTGAGAATACTTTGGACTAGTTTTGAGCAGGTGGCAAACGATAGGCTGGCAGTCATCCAATGATTATCATAGCACCACTGTGATCAGAATCAAAACACTGAGAGAGATCAGAGACATGAAAGTGTTGCAACTTCAGAGATAATAATTGTGCTTACAGCGAAACTGGCAGCTGTAGGGACATTTCTCAAAGCTGTAAACATTTGTGTTAATGCTTTCATACCGTTAAAGTGGAAAGTGTGTAGTGTTTTCATGTCCTCAATGTGTAATCTACTGGACTTCTTTGAAAATTACAGTACATCCTGGTGCATGTATATATAATTATGACTGACCTCCATACTTGTTGAAAGGGAAACCAGTTGATTGTTTGCTTCAATAGCCTCTGTCCTTGGTGAAAGTATCACTGCTTAATGTCAGTGTTGCCTCCTACAATAGCAATTATCCTATTGAGGACAACCTTTCGACTATTTGTGTGTATTTAAATAGGTTATATTTTATTTGGCTCTGTCCATTCACATGATTAAACGTAACATAATCTATCATATTGCAAATGAGTTTATGTTCATTCTATTATCTTCTTTTTTTATCAATATGACCTTTTTAGTCAATACTCTGGCATGTGTCTCATAGTCACATGCCAGAATATACTTGGGACTTGTCTTTACAGGGTGAAGTGAATTTGTAGCATTGCATCAGTCTGAAACATGTTGACTCACTGTAGATTGTACTTATGAGTGCCCAGTGGCAAAGAGATCCTCAGAGCTTTGTACACACAGTCCAATGTCTCTGACACAGAATGATAATAACAATAATAATGATATAATAATAATAATAATAATAATAATAATAATAATAATAATAATAATAATGATAATAATAATGATGATGATAATGATGATGATGATGATGATAATGATAATAATGATGATAATAATAATAATAATGATAATAATAATAATAATAATAATAATAATAATAATAATAATAACGATAATTATAATAATGATAATAATAATAGGCCAAAGAAGAAGAAGAAGAAGAAGAATGATAATAATATATTTATAAAGCACGTGCTTATTGCCAAGTGTGGCCAGCATCTTGGAAGTTGGATGATTCAGTGTGATACCTTGTGAGGAGCGGAGGGTGTACCAGGATGGGTGATGGATGGTTATGAGTTCGGATAAGTAAGGAGGGGCAAGATTGTGGATATACTACTATACATTTGAAAGTGAGCAGAAAGTGCATGAGCAGAAGTATATGTATCTTGTCATGGATCCAGAATAGGGTGAACACAGGGCTTCTTTGATGCCCAAGAATGAATGGATTGAGAAGAGGTTTTTTGATGGGACAAATGCACTGTCAGAAGAAATATCAATTGTAAGTGCTCCATTTGTGTCTGTAATATGAGAAGATGCTAAATTTATTTCTTCTCCTTAGATTTAATAGGTCTAGGAACAGATGTAGACAACACCCTCAGTACATCAGCTGAACACTTGTCTTTTCCAGCAACTTTGTTAGTGATGTGTGACACATTGTGGGAGCCAGGAGCCTTTGAATGTTTCTGGAGATATATGCCGCTATATAAATGCATTTTCATCTTCATCATCATCATCATTATCATCATCAAAGCCTTGTTTGATGTGAAATGTTACTTGAGTGTGAGTAGAGTTTCTCCCCATGACAGTTAAAAAATCTGGAAGGTTGGTACTCTTCTCCCTCTGCAGGTTCTCATCCATACCCTGGAATG
The DNA here is from genome assembly GCF_040938485.1 of Diadema antillarum. Lineage (NCBI taxonomy): Eukaryota > Metazoa > Echinodermata > Echinoidea > Diadematoida > Diadematidae > Diadema > Diadema antillarum. The sequence continues at coordinate 1,534,489 of NW_027271919.1, forward strand.
TCCTCCAAACAGGTTGTCAAGGAGATCTCCGTTGGATACAGATTACCAAAGCCAGATCACTGCAGCCAGGAAATGTAAGAATCAATCGCTATGGAGATTTTGAAAAAAAAAATCTAACACATGGCTCACACTAAATTTTTATTTGACTTTGAAATTTAGGTTGCCCTAAAGAGAAATGTAGTGATGGATATATACGAATTGTATGAGGAAATAATAGGCCTACTGTATACAGCATATTAGAGCAAGTCTAATTTTTCATGAATTGGGACTTCCTGATGATGTCTCGAGTAGTTGAATTCACGATTGTGGAGTGCCATTACTGAATACACTCATTTCCAGTTTCACATCCAATTTTCATCCAGTTTCATTCTATGGCTGTTGTTTTGATATGCAACAAAATATAATAGAGTCTAACTGACTACTTTCGATTTTTAGGCCAATCAAAATTTCCTGACTTTTTCTTGACTGGAAAAAAAAAAGTACAATAATTTTCCCAGATTTCCCTGATGAGCTGGGAACCCTGTAAAGTTTCTCTCTTTCCTTTTTGTTGTTTGAAGCTATGATATGATGACGGAGTGCTGGCTGCATGAACCCAGTGACAGACCAACGTTTGCCAAGCTGAGAAACAGACTGGAAAACATGCTGGCAGATGCAGCGGTAAAAAGATGGAGATTTGTGTTTCCCTTCTCTCTTAGTGTTTTGATGGTTTCCATGACATTTCGTCGCTAGGGTGACAGTTCAGATCTTGGTATCTGAAATTTTGATGAAAATGACTTTTTTGATTAATGGTCAGATAATCATTTACGTGAGAAACCTGTTTAGCATATTTTTTTAAACATTGAACCAGATAAGAGAACCTACTTGGCATGCTTTTCCTATATCATACATTATTCAATATTTGAAATCCTGTTTGCATGCAGCAATGTTTCCATGGGTCTTGGGCCACATTCAAGCTTTCTCCAGCTTTTGAAATAAGGGTGTGATTCAAAATTTACTAATCTTAAGTAGAAACCATTGAGTATAAGTAAATAAAAACACTAAAAAGATGTTGATATTTTCTAGTGTTTCTTATGTTTCCATTTTCTTGTTCTTCTTTGACTTACTTCTCCTCTGAAGTAACTTCATTTTGTTTCTAAGATTTGTACAACATTATTATTTCCATTCATAGTCTTCATCATGTGTGTATTTTTGATCTTGATTTTCTTCTGTCCTCCTCTTCTTTCATCCTTTACTTTAATATCTTCATCTTCTTTGCTTCTCCTCTCTTTTTCTCCATCATTTATTATTTAAATGTTTTCTCATTTTGTCCCTATCTCTTTTTTTTGTTGTCATCATTATTAGATAGCTTGTCCATAGTTTAATCATTTTGCCTATTATTTGTACCAGCATTGCTGTTTTCAGTGTTGCTATAAGAGTGATGATTATAAGCATGATACTATTAAATTAAGTAAAATTGATATATGATTTAGTAAGGCTGAAGAGCTCAGACTCTATTTAAATCCATTTTTGTTCTGTTTATCTACAGGGTTATCTTGAAATGTCGGACTTCAATGATGACAACTATCTCTACCTTGAACCTGATCAACAATCTCAGGAGACTGCTGAGGGTGAATTTTTATCCCCCGCATGATGAGTGTAAACACCCCTGGTCTGAAATGCATCAACCCACATCTTCTACTCTGTATATAAAATATGGAATATACCAATATGTAAATAAGGTGTGTCAGATGGTCCAGGAGTACAGTACTATAGTAAGACACTGTAGAGAAAATTATATGTATATCGTGACTCAGGGTGGATGACTCAAATATCCCTCTACTGAAGTGGATCAACCAAAATTTTGTGGTTGATGCTGTTTTATTGGTGTCAGTGTATACATAGTACCTGGGATATACCATTGTTTAAACAGGGTGTTTCAATAGGCTGAGCAGTCTAGAGGAACTGCAGGGAAAGCACTTTATGTCATATGATACTATCAATGCCCATTTAGTGAAATGCATCAACCCACACTTTGTACCCTGAAAATAGTGCTTTGAACACACCTTATGATATGTAATGGTATATGATGTGCCAAATTTACTGGTGTGCACATGGATGTGCAGGATTTCAAATTTTTCTTAATAATTAGTTTGTATTATTATGTGACCTGCTGCCATATTTCCATGGTACAGTAGCTCACATGAAAGCTTCTAATAGTGCAAAATAAGGCAATAATGCTGATAGCTGCACATACTTACTTGATGTACATGTATGTTGTGTGTATGTATGTAGTGTATCTGCTTGTGTCTAAATGTTTAAGTCTGCAAATGTAACGAAATGCTAAACAATTGAAGAGTTTGTTTGCAAAAACCGATAAGTCCATATTTGCCAAATGGAGATACAGTAAACCTCGCATGAGTCGAAGCTCTCGGGACTGACAAAAATGCGTCGACTTAAGTGAAATTCGACTCTCGCGAGAGTCGATTTTTTTTCGACTCACAGTTATGTACATGTATTATATTACATTTGCATGCATGTGTGTGTGTGTGCGTGCGTGCGGGTGTGTGTTTGCATTCAAATTTGTCTGTTCTTGAAGATAATGTTCTTATTTGTTCTAAATTGAACATGGAATTTGTATCAATACTAGTACCAGGTAGTTAAACGTAGTTCTGAGAATGTCTGCGCTAATGTGGCAATGTGCATGTGCTATGTCTATGGTGCAACATAGGTAGCCATCTCTGTCCCTGAGACAAACACTCTCCCAGGCCCATCCCACCTCCATTGAACAAAACTATACAGCCAGCCGGGCACGCACAAACAAGCTCCGCCCACTTGGCCTGTCACTAAAATATTAAAGCAACGATTGGTTGACCAAGGAGTTCTGGCTTGACATGGATAAAGTATGGATGTGCTGTGTGTATGGATAAAGTATATGGATCGATGTGCTGTGTGTATACATGTATACATGTGTATGTATTCGACATGCGTGCAGAGCGGTACGTTGAGTGTGCATGCTTACCTGCAGCAGGCCAGGGACGGGGTTCTGCGACATGCCGATTTTTTTTTCTCCTCTAAATGTAATGAGAATGTCAGACAAATCTTCTTCGGCTCAAGTGATGTAAACTACGTGTATTTTGTACAAAAGGGACTGAATGTTTTACTTCGACACAGCCGAAATTCGACTCTCGTACTTCGGCTTATCCAAATATTTCTTGGAGAAAATACATAGGGAAAAATCGGGACTTTTTATTTTGCTTCGAGTTAAGTGATTTTCGACTCACTCGACGTCGACTTATCCGAGGTTTACTGTATTTGCGATTAAACGTCAAGAAAAATAAAGAGAATAATAAGAAAATTTTTGCTTCTTTTCACCATAACTTCAAAAATGTACCTTTATGTGTAGTGACCAATATATTATTTAAAAGGTATTATTTTGTACTTTCTGACAGAGACCGTACTTCAAAATCTTCAAAAATGGACTTATCTTTTTTTGCGAACAAACTCTTCATTTGGTTTTTACAAATCCTTGTTTTAAATTTCTTTAATGAGCTTACATTCATATCCTACTTCATGCCTGAGAACACATAAAGTAAAAAAAAAAAAATCTCCAACTTTGCTTATCTGGTGGCTGGTTTTCTTACCATCATTAACGCTTACCATCATTAAGGTTTTGTAATAAAGAGGACATATAAGATATTGAGAATATGATGATATCAAAACCATAACATGGATTTTTGTGCTTTTTCCTTTTTTACAGTAGTCATGGTAATGGGTCTTGTAATATTAACTTGAGAAGGCCTATGTGTTATCGATGAGAGAATAAAGGCTTTTTAGTACAACTGCTGGCAGTGATTATCTTGTTGAATGTACAATCAGTACAAACTTACTGTATTTTAACAACTCGTGAGGTTTGCTCACTTTCTTGTCAGAAATTTTGCTCACTCTTGTACATCTCTCTGTCTTCCTATGTATTGTAAGTAAATTTATCTCATACAATGTGTATCAGTGTAAGAAGAAATGATATGAGAAGATGAACATTACACACCCGTAATGCTGATGTGCCGCTGAGTTTTCTATATCAGTGTAAGAATAAAGAATATGAGCTGCTGAACGTTATACATCTTTAATACAGGTGTGCTGCTGAGTTTTCTATGATATTAGAATAAGAAGAAATGATATGAGCTGATGAACGTTATACCCTCTAATGCTGGTGTGCCGCTAAGTTCACTATATAAGTGTAAGAAAAAATGGTATGAGCTGAAGAATATGATACACCTTTAATACAGTTGTGCCGTTGAGTTTTCTGCAATGTTATAAGTACGAGCAAAGGATATGAGTCGACAAACGGCTTGCACTTAATGCAGGTGTACTGCTGAGTTTTCTATGTCAGCCAGTGTAAGAACAGAGGATATGAGCTGATGAATTTCATACACCTGTAGTGCTGGTGTGCTCCCGAGTTTTCTATGTACTGTAAAACGCAAGAGCTAAGATTTCTGAAATTTAAAATGCATGTGAAATTCTTGTCCACACTCTGTGCATTGAATGTTAGAGGCAACTCGCAAAAATCTAGTGCCGCGAAAAAGGCCGCTGGCTCTAATTCACGAAAATTTTATGCCGCAAAAATGTCACGTTTTACAGTATTTTTGCTATTCATGCCTTGAACTTCACATTTCAGAATAGGGATTCTAATAAATACATATGTACCATAATTTTCCACTGGACCTTTCAGAGACACATATGTCTACTCAGTCATGTGATGTATAAGTATACAAGTCTATGTAGTTTATGAAGTCATAAAAGGTAGAGCTTATGATATTTATTTATTTTTATGCTTTAAAGAGAATTCATATGGTATCTTTTGCTGAAATACTGCAAGCTGTGTACAATTTCATCATTTTCCCCAAGACTTTTTATTGCCTGTTTAAAGAGCATGACAACTTTTGTGTTGGTACCTTTGTGAACCTCAAGAAATTAGCATATAAGTATTCAATAATCACAGTTATCTTGGGTTTGGTTAAATAATCATTATTTTGTTTATACTTTGACAATCTCGGTGAAATATAGGTCTTCTATAGTGTAAAGAGATTGATATGTTTTTGACAATTTATTTGCAGTGTAAAAACAGGTATAATATATGTGACATGTACACATTCTTGTTGCACTGTAAACTACTGTATTCTTTCGTGAATAAAACTAACTTGTCAATGTTTAATATCAACCTTCCTCAAGAAAAGCAGTGGTTGGAATCGAATTAGACCACAGAGTTTATGTTTTAGTACATGTACATTCAGTTTTAGAGGGATGTGTACTGTTACATTCATTTCAAAGGAGGTAACAGACCTGATAAAAAGAATGTTGTGGATGGAAAACTCAATTTAAAAAGATTTCATGATTGTTCGATAACAACATTTGTTGAACCTGTTGTGAAGTTACCTTAACAGATAAAAATCCTTCATAGTGGACCTTATTAGATTGTTCTTGACCAGTGAAATTGAATTAGTTTATATCCAGTATGTTCTGTTTCAGGATATGAAAAACAATAAACACAAGGAACTTAAAACTAGACTAAGCTGACCTTCAACTAAAACTGATATAGAGAAAGTAATTGAAACAAGTTCTGCCTCTACTTTAGGTATCGAGTTGTATTATGGAGGGTAGATTTTGCTATGCAACAACAAGCAAAACTTGTAAGGTCCATTGGGCCGTGACGCGAGAAAAGGGCCCTTAGCGCCGCTGCGCGCAAACGCCAGAAAACGGCGCGGAAGTTTAACAAAGCAATACGCGCAAAAAAGATCAACTAGCTAACTACGCGGAAATGCATAGACGCATCAAAAAGTGACAGGATTTTGGACAAAACATGCTGTTTTGAATGCCGTAATTGGAGCATTTAGGAGTGGAATTTCAGACAAAGGTTTGCATATCCAAATACGTCAGAGTTTCTTCTACAATATGGAGGTGAAAACTCATTTTCGGTATATAAATGCCCGAAGGGCCCTTTTCTCGCGTCACGGCCCATATTATACAAAGTGTGACATCAATCGTTTGCCCATTAAATGCAAAGTAGTTTGAGACCATCGATTTCAAACTTTAGTTTTCTATAATAATATTATTTTAATGTTTAATATTCTAATATTTCTCCATATTTATGTCAATTTGATTATTATAAGTATTATTATTGAGATTTTAATATTGTCATGATAAGGAAGTGATCTATTCGTAGGGTATTTCTGGATGATATTTTAAGATTTCATTCCTTAAAGGGAGGTTTGACTTCCACAATACTGATAATGAAAACATGTTTATATCCATGTGGGGTAGATTTTTTCTTCAACTTAGCCAATGTGAGGTCAACATAAAGGTAAGGTTGACTGCAGTAGTTAATTCAAGTAGTAGTAACAACAGTGATAGTGATGATTAATGAAGACAGTGATGATAATGATGGTAATAAAAATGATGACCAAAATATTGATGAATGATGTCTTTTGCAATCATCATTATTACATTTAGAATGATTTTTATCCCAATTATTCTTTTCAGCCTTTATTGTTCTTTTAATATTCTGTGAAAATATATAATGATAATCATTACATATTTTCATTCTTAATTAGGACTTCATTACTACAAATACACTGTACTAAATACAGTTGAAGAGTTTGTTCGCAAAAACCGATAAGTCCATTTTTGAAGATTTTGAAGTGTGGTCTCTGTCATTAAGTACAAAATAATACCTTTTAGATGATATATTTGTCACTACATATAAAGATTTCTGACGATGATATTAATCATATTGGGTGCTATCAATGCGAAAATCTGATTGTAATTTTTTTGGGGACATGCTGCAGTAAGTCACCCCAAAAATTGCTATCAGATTTTCGAATTGATAACACCCAATATGATCAACCTGTCTAAGTGATACTTCAGTGTCTTGAAATATAACATCTTAGCTCTATTTTGCAGAAAACCCCATTGGATGTGGTTATGCGGTCACAGAGAAATGTGTATTGTAAAGCATGTCGTGAGTCTGATTCTTCCAATTTTAGCAGTTCAATGCTCTTGCGTGTGAATAATAGACAGAATTTGGACGGAAGAGATTCCCTACATCCTCTACAAAATTCCTCATTTCTCTTTGACCACTGAAGCAAATCGAATGGGGGTTTCTTAAGATGTGGGCAATGAGTTATAGTTTCATACCCTGAGTCTGTATTTAGATTGATGCAATATTTTTAAAGATACCATTGCGGAGAGCCCCGTTGTCATTTTTTTTTTCGGGACATACGGTATAGTGACATAGGCCTAATGTAGGACTATTCTTGATCAGTATGTACGGAGATTCAAACTGCGGCAATGCGGCAATGAGCAAAAACGACAAATTCAACAGTTATAACAGCTTCTGATATGTAGGATAGGCTACGGCCATTTATGCTTCTACACTATAAAAACATCGGTGTTAGATTTAACACCACGGGTGTTAAATCTAACACTGATCAAACTTCAATAAAGGACCAAACCCACAGGTGTTAAAAATGCACTGTTATGGTGTTGAAAAGTGTTCACCTGACACTTCGTGGTGTTAATTTGACACTGTACCTGGTGTTATTTTGACACTGTATTGGTGTTAATTCAAAAATGACACCACATGGTGTTGATTTGATATTTGTTGGTGTTAATATCAATGGTTGAACACCCGTCCAGCTTCAATAAGAGACCACACCAGCTGGTGTTACTTTGGTGTAAATTTGTTTTCACATTTTTTTTTTCAAAAATCTAGCAGTTTTAATGTAAAATTCTTGATCGTCTTGTTTAAATTAAAAATCAACAAGAAGTGCAGTTACTAAGAAACTCTTCAAAAACAGTTTGAAATTTGGAAATGACACCCGGAGGTGTTAATTTAACACCATAAATGAGCACCGAAAATTTAACACCAGCTCGGTGTTCACTATTTAACACCGGACTTTTTGCAGTGTATTGATGCTGAAATTATTAATTTTGAAGGCGGTTTTTTCCTCTCATAATCAAATTATTCTAAAACGGGGTCCAGGTAAATCCCTACAGTCGGGGACCACGCACCTGTACACTGATCAACTTAAAGGACAAGTTCACCTTCATAAACATAAGGATTGAGAAAATGCAACAATATTAGTAGAACTCATCAGTGAAAGTTTGAGGAAAATTGGACAATCGATGCAGAAGTTATGAATTTTTTAAATTTTTGTGTTGGAACCGCTGGATGAGGAGACTACTACAGCTTGTGAGTCATATGCGTACAACAGTATAAAGAAAATGTAAAAGAAAATTCAACATATTTTCACTTTTTTCGCATAATAAAAGAGCACTTGACTTGCCTCTTTCTAAAGGCAGGGGGAATAATATTACCCATAACATTTGTCGGTAAGAAGTCAGGGGAATGTGTACTTTTTTCAAAAGATGGAATTTTGTGAAATTCTCTTTATGTTTTCCTTATATTGTTGTACGCATGTGACATACACTGCAGTAGTCTTCTCATCCAGCGGGTACTGCACAAAAACTTCAAAAATTCATAACTTTTGAACGGATTGTCTGATTTTCCTCAAACTTTCAATGATGTGTTCTACTAATATTGCTACATTTTCTCAATCCTTATGTTTATGAAGGTGAACTTGTCCTTTAAGGATAAACTGGAGTTAAAAGTGGCTTCTACAGAAATTCAATTTTTTAAACACATGATATACAATAAAATACAGTCAGTCCGCAGCGCGTGCGATAATGAGGCACGAACGACAATTTTATTCAGAATCACGTTTGCGCAGTTTGTGCCCTTGAGACTGACGAGATTTCGCGATAATTTGCGAGAGTTTTTTTTTTTTTTTCAAATTACCTTCAACTCAATTGTACAATATTCAGCTTTTACTCATATCAATGACACTTTTACCTGATACATAGTTTTTGAACTCATAGCATTGAGTCAGCAGCCAATGGATACTACGCAATGTGACACGCCGCGTCTTGCGACAGATTTCGACCAATCACAGACCCGGAATTCCGGTGCGAACGCGAGGCTGATATTTTTAAACTCGACGCTAGACATGTCTCTGAATTTTGCTAGTTCCTGACCCGTATTGAAATGAAGATGAGAAAACTTGCCCCTATTGTGATACTATATACTTTAGCGGACATAGTCTTTACCATATTTTAGAGGGGCATGTAAGATTTCAGGTTAGTTTTTTGGCGTCAAACGTGGAGGAATATTTTTGAATACAATACCGAATTCGAGAGAGATTTTGATATTCTATATTCTTCTTTTCCGTTTTATTTTGATCGTGAGCATATTTGCTAATGTTTTCTCTTTCAGTCGATATTAAAAGTGTCGAAAACTGACAAGAAATACTCGTTCTACACGGATTTATTCATGACCATGTATCTGCTCATTACGTATGCAAGCACCGCTCAGCCGTGCATACGACTTGAATAAATACGTGCGTTTTCGCTCGCGCTGCGGACTGACTGAATAGGGCCTTCATCTATAGATAGTCAACACCAGTCAGTAATTTGACAATGCGGCATGATCATTGGTTCTTCATATCTCCAGACTTGACTACCCTACAATAGGATGGCCAAATCAAACATTTGTCAAATAGTCAAATAAATGACATGGAATATCAACCGACAACCGCATATTGCATCGATTTATTCACTAGACTGCATCATATACATGTATAGTAGCTTTTCTGGACTCCACTATTGCCTCAAAATTACCTTTTCGAAAGAACCATTATCATCAAATCGCATGCCAAGATAAACAAGGTCATTAACCACATCTACGTATCTACTCTTTAGTAACCACTATGTAATTAGGTATGTTCCTGATTTTGCCTCTGCAAGAAAAGCAAATCATTATCTTAGTGTTACTTACATTGACTGTTAAGTGCCATTAAGCACAATATCCTCATATAATGTACTGCTTGCAGTACTTGCAATTTGTCAGGGCTTTCTGACAAGATTATTATGTCATCAGTATACAACAAGCAAGACAACTTTGGAAAAAGCTCTAAATCCGTACCCTGTAAAATATCAAATAATTATCCAGTTAACAATTTCAAGCCGAGATAAATTTTTACAATAATTATGTTCTTCAAAGTAATCGAAGAAAACGACCTTTTCAGTCTGACCACCCTTGCTGTGTAAGAAATCCCAATTCGCTGTAAGATTGCCTGTCTTTAGAAGGATCATAAGAAGCATTCAAAATCTTCACAATACTTTCTACTTTTATATCTTAATAATTTATTTCTTATATTCTTTTTTTTTTTGCATGCCAAAACCAATACACATTTTATAACACATCAAATTCGAAGAATTTAACATCTAATAGTCTGTCTATCTGGATTTTCCTGCTTCGCTTGTTCTTTAAATTACAATGCACCATAATTATGGGCCGCAGCACATGTGGCACCAAACCATAATTGTGCCGGACGAAGAATTCACATTATGCTGTTCTTTATAACACTTCACTTTCTCTAACGGTTTCCACTTACATAACAATATCTTAATTGTTCAGCCTGTATAGCTACTCATAAATTTCAGAGTAGTAATGATTCTACTAGTTCCTGGCTTGCATTCCCAGTATATTATATTAATAACGTTCTGTAATTTCAGACAATTGGAAAGTTAATTCGTGCAGCCAAACAGAGTATTCGTGAGCATTTCTACTACTCCACTTGAAAGACAAGTACCTTATCAGGAGAAATCATGAGTGGTGTTAATGGAATTATCACTCCATTCTTACATGAACGCCATACATTTTCTTTGTTTAATGGAGAGAGAGGGGGGAGGGGAGGGGAAGAATAGGGACTATAAGGGAATATAATGTGGCGCTCTACTACAGTGATAGAGAGTTGAATGGGATATACACGCGTACATGTTTGGTGCAGGCACAGACACTAATTGCCAACCAGACCAAAATTTTACATGCAATTGAAACCAAGGCGCCACTTCAGATGTAGCTAAGCCGTCGGACGACAAAATGTCTTGATCGCGTAGCTAGTAAATCAAACTCCGGGACAACTTTATGGCACATCTATATGCAAAACCATTTTTTCCATTGTTCGTATCGAAGTATGAAAACGGCAGTCGACGAGTTCGCACTCCGTGATATGCCAATTTTTGTGGGGTTTTGCTTCCGGTAGACGTTTCTGTGAAGGATTAATGATTCTCTACTGCTAGTCTCCTCATCAGCAAGTGCGTGGTTGCTCTGCTCTGTTTTACAAACTTAAATCTCAAATCCCGCAGGCAAACCATCTCACTTTCCGCGCAAATGATTAAAAGCTCACTATTTTTGTTAACGAATATTCTTTTTATTTCATTCTTCATCAACCCCACAAAAAGAGTAAAAATAAAACAACTTTTTTAAAACAAAAAGTTTGTAATTATTACGGACATTATATTGTATCATAAGTGTGTAACCTTATGTCAACATTATCACAACCAATTTGTACATGTATACCTCATTATCTTTTTATTGATTTCAATCACTTTTAGTGAATACACATTCATACCCAACACTGTGAAAATTATATTAACCCTGTCAATTGACAAAATATTTATACTCAAATTCATTCACCCTAATCTTATAGTCATAGATTGCAACTTGCAGATGAAACAAAACACATTGTTTTTTTTCTTTTTATGATAGTGCCTCTAAATAGTTCTAAAGTATGAGTTAGAGATAGAAACAACCAATGTAAAAATTTGAACCAGTATAATCGATGTTAAGTATTGTTTAAAAAAAAAATGTGAACAATAGTTATGATAACAATGTTTCCAAACTAAACCATCTATATGGTCTTATGAGAAATTAGCGATAACTCTAGGCTTTATTGCAAAAATCTTATATGGAAGGATGATACAACTGACCTATCATACTCACGCATCAAAAGTGATATCTTGAATATTTTTAAAATCACTGCTCCCAAAGGTAAACAGGACTTTTAAAGTTCGATAACTATTGATTGAAATTTAATGTCTTTAAAAAGAAGAAGAAGAAAAAAAAAGTCCTTCTGTCCTCCAGAACCTGTCAACACCCACACATAATGGTATATCCCCAGTGGTGGATCCAGGCGGGGTTGCACCGGGCGCCCCCCCCCCTCCCGACCCTCCCCCTTTATTATTATCGTTCTTTTTTTTTTTAAACAAGAGAAATGAAAAGGAAAAATGGAATTGGGGGCGCGTGCGCCTCCCCCACCCCTTTACGGAATTCCTGGATCCGCCCCTGATCCCCCTACATTTCCCCATTCCAACCTTATTTCCCTCTACACATATCCTCCCCTACTTGATTACCTTCACGAACATTAAAACACACACACACACACACACATACACACACACACACACACACACACACACACACACACACACACACACACACACACACTCAGGGAAAACTTCAAAAAAAATATACATATAACTTTCACCTCGAGTGCATCGGAAAGCATTTCCTGGTGGATGTTCAACACTATCAACAGTAAAATTATCTCAAAATCGTTTCCGCTTTATCTGACTGTAACGATTGATTACAGAGACCAGTAGATAGGTGGATGGAGCTTCAAAGTTATGAAAATGCAATGTGCAGTGTCATGGAAAATGAATAATTCACATGTGTGCTCTCCCTCGTTTGAATACCAATAGATTTGTGGATTGACGGAACACTGGAATATTGGTATTTGTGAATGCAGCAATGATCGCAGAACATCGCGAAGTTTGAGCACAATCTGTTTAAACGTTATTAATCTTTAAAATACTGATGCCATCATCGTTGGAAGAGAAGGGTACTACTATTAAGAGATCGTACGATCACTGCACATAATGTATTTTACTTTCATTCTCCTTGTACCATGTAAACAGCTCATTTGCTGGAAGCAAGTGAATGGATGAAAGGAACTTCTTTCGATTTCGTTACACGTACTGTCAGGTTGTTGCAGTTTATCCTTTGAGCTTCGGGAAGTTGGACTGTATGCAGGAGAAACCTTAATACTCCGCAGACATCTTACTGATTTTACCCCAATAGATTTCACTACCAAAGTTTGCTAGACGGCAGCCTTAGCGAGGAATGATTCTATGCATGTGATCAGCAAACCTTACCATTTGATTCTCAGAAGAACCCTCTCCAAGTTGCCGGGTTTGTAACACGATTGCAGATCTGACGGAGAATTGATTATACCAACCAACCAACCATCGAACCATTCAGTGGTGTAGATTGTAAACGACGTGCCAGTGGCAGCGACTGATCGAGTGAGCTCGCTGGAGTCAGTATGTCGAAAGGTAGGTATGAGAATGCCGACTCAGTCACGGTTGTGAATGCTAGTAATCATTTTCAAACTAAGCCTAAAACGAGAAAATATGGGGGTAAACAAAATACCTCATACAGCAAATTCTTTCCCGTTACAATGAACGTATTTCTTTCTTCTTTTTTTTTTTTTACTTTTTTCTCTCATTCTTGCCGACTGATATAAAGATGAAAATCTTAATACGTGATGATGTACTGTACTACTGTATCTTTGACAAAAACAAACAAACAAACAAACAAACAAACAAACAAACAAACACACAAACATTTTACTAAAATTCCAGTATAACACTCCCATCTTCTTCAGCTGATACGTGCCGTGCCGTGTCATCGTCATGAAGTATGTCATATCAAATGTTGATTATTTTCAGTTTAAAAAGATCTTCCAAAGTATATAAAAAGTTGATTACTAGCCGAAGGTTTTTGTGTTATCTCTGTAATCCGGAGAGTAGAATCTATTCAAATTCATGAAATCCTTCTGTCGGGTCGTTTTTTTTTTATTGCAACTGCTTCACAAATAAATTTGCTCTACATCGACGTAATAAATATCGTTTATGTCGATGTAGGGCAATTAGTCACTTGCAAGAGTAGAATCTACTTGACATTATGCAGTACCATAGTCTCAATAGCACACCACCGTCGTTAAGGCATGGTATATGGTGAAGGAAATTAATCAACTATACAGGTGTATTATTCCTTTTAATGCTACACGTGGATGGTATTCTGTGAACAAAATATCATGGGGGGGGGGGGGGGGTGGGGGGGGGGTTCAGACTTTCACCAATGTTAAGGAGCTGCTGCAGCAGTGATTCAAAAAATGTTCGGGTTACCACATTTGATGCATAATGTATGGTTCAGTCGTATCTAAAAAAAACAAACAAACATCACACTCAGTACTATATAGGTGGTAAAGCCTAAAACGTAAGGAGATATCACTAATTTTCTCAATAAGCCAGAACTGTTGAGGGTTTATTCCAGAAACAGTTATAATATAAGTATTATTCACATAATGTATACCTTCAACAATACTTGGTATTGATATTGATTAACATTTTACATTGGTTGTTTCTATCCCTAACTCACATTTCAAGAAACATTTCGAAGCACTAAAGCCAGGTTTTTGTTTCATCTGTAGATTAAATATAGTGACTTTAATAAGATGATTTGATTTCCTTGTCATGTAAAGGGGCAGGCCTATACCTATACGTAGTGGAAGTATTTTGGCTTGTGCAGGATGGTTTGAAGAGTTCGATGCGCCTTTGCTGGTCAACCAGCAAGTTAGAAATTATTAGAAATACATTTTACGAGAAGAAAAAAAGAAAAAGAAATTAGTATTGTTATGATAATCAGCAATTTCTATCAAGATGTGGATATGATTATTGTTATAATGACAAATCAATTACCATAACATTTCTCCGGTGATGAAATTTTTTTTTTGAAGAATATTTTATTCTTAATCAATGGAAACAAATTGTACGAACAAATGTATACAAAATCTTTACACCAATTTCGTAATCAATTTCATCAATGGAAACACATTATACAAACCAGTTCATACAATGTCATTACATAAATTCCGTAATCCTACACGCTGATGCTTTTTTTTTCAACAAACATAAAACACAACCCATATACCACAATTCCTCTTTTATTACTACTTTTTTTTTCAATACTGCGTATGAGATAATCGATTGTAGGCTATCAATGGTTCTATGGGACTTCATTATTCCTCTGATCATCATAACATTGGCCATCAGCCATACAGAGTGTATAATGGAATGTGATAGTCACCAGCACTATATACAATGATATAGGCCGGTGTATCATGGGAGGTAGACAACCCATTCAGTAACGTCGCGACTGTGCGATCACTTTCATCCATAGAGCTGCATTTACAGCTCTAATGCTTTCAACACGGGAACAACTGTTTCGCGCACGCGCAGATAAACATTATCTTTTGAATTTATCATCATTATTGATAATGATGTCGGCAGTCTCGATCTCGGTCTCGGCGTGCTCTGTTAATGCTTTTAAGAAGAAACTAGACGTGTATTGGAAGAATTGTGGATTTTGATTATGAGCAACTATAGAAAGGTCCTTGGTCTCAAGTAGTTTTCACCCCTCCCTGCCACCTGCTATGTGTATGTCCCATAGATTATGTATATATATATATATATATATATATATATATATATATATATATATATATTAAGAATTTAAAGATACATGTTTGAATGAGATTAGCCAAGGCGATGTTAATTGGAAAGATCAAAAGCAGCCGAGGATACAATCCTACATACAGCATCGTCCCGGAAATGTAAAAGTAAAAGTAGAGTATTACAAGTATCATTATTATCATTACTAATTTTTTTCCCCTATAGTGTTTAGCGTCTTGAATCGAAAACTCGACATTAGCCGTCTTTCACGCTGGAGCCATTAGCGAGCCTCAGATCTGCGATGAGAACCCTAAGACGACGCTAATTAGGCTAAAAATGGTGTTCTGCACATGCGCGAGACAGCTGTGTCCATTGTCCAACCCGGGGAGGCTGAGTCGTCTTCCTCATTGTCGTATCGTTCGCGT
This sequence comes from Diadema antillarum, assembly GCF_040938485.1. NCBI lineage: Eukaryota > Metazoa > Echinodermata > Echinoidea > Diadematoida > Diadematidae > Diadema > Diadema antillarum. Next base: position 1,550,364 of record NW_027271919.1, read on the forward strand.
CAAGGATCTAAAGCTTGCTATTCTCTCGTACGACGGAGAAAGGCTAAGAACGCGTGGGACGCAAACTTTAAACATTTACAAACAGACTCGTCGTATTTTCATCAAGGATATACGGGTACGGAAACAGTTGATGAAAATGACTAAAGACGAATTTCGAAATTCATGACTCACGTGCGATCGTGACACGAAGAGAAAGTGATACTATACACACAACAAAAAAATTAGCTTCCCCGAAATCAAAATGACGTATAAATAGGTTTGTTATGATTCGACTAGCTTCAATGTAAACATAAGAGCGACCTACTTAAGCCGACACAATCATCCTAAAAAATAACAAGAGAAAAGAACAAAACAAAGAGCGATTCCCTACTGCACAAGTTCATTTAGTGATATGTGATTAAACGTGATACGATAATAATTATGAGTGTTAATGAGGTCTCTAACCAGTTTACCAGCTGTATACCGTTGTATCGAGAATCTATGCATGTTTCATTAAAATGAAATGTAATAATTTAAATTTTCTCCTTTTAAGCTTGTAAAAATGTATCTTTACTCTGGCAATTCCAATGGAATAATGTTAATAAACTTTGTATCATTTCTATTATATCTAACAAAGATAGTCTGTGTAACATTACTCTTTGCTTGTTTGCTTCCTTATTTCTTATCCAAATTTGGTTATTTTTTTTAGAAAGTTCTGTTTCGGGGTTTTAATTTCCTCTTTCTTTTGGAGTTTATCTATTTTGAGGTGGATTTCCTCTTTAATGCGGCCTCTAGAGATGAAGGGGGTAAGGTTTGAACGTTTTAACGTTTTGAAATCACAAACTTTTGATCAGTAATGCGGCGCTTGGACTCCATTCGTCACTTTTCCACAGTGAGTGAAGACAGTCCGATACCTCCCCCTACAGTTCGTTATCAAGAGGTTCTACTTAGTACGAAGGTTCGTTAATCCGAAAGGGGCAATTACGTTTGTTGTTTCGAAGGATTTTTTTTTTTTTATTACGCACTTGTTTTACTTTGGGATTAAAATCATCAGAATGCTTTTTTTTTCAAGATTATGAAAGGAACCTTCAGAATAACGAACCAGATTTCATTTTTTTTTAAATCATCGAATCTCGGAATAACGCCACAAAAATAAATTCGCATTCATGAACCATGTGAGCCCTAATTCATTTTACGATTAACGAACATTATTGTGTTTAGGGACTTTGTCTATTTCGGAACGACGAACTTCAGGAATAACGAATCTCATTTCATTTTCGAATAAAACTCATTATTTTTCCGCCTCTCCTTTTGTAGGATTTAAATTCCAGTGGCAATCTTTCACTATCGGATTCGTCACGGCCACTTCCCTCTTTGTTCTTATCTTCACTGTCATCGCTCTCATCAGAAGATGTGAGTTAGCACATTTTCTATACAAAATAATATTAAGGATATGATTGTTGTTGTTGTTTTTTTCGTTGATGACACTGGATAAAAGATTGACATTGTACTTTTACTTTCTTTTTTTGTTGCAAATGTGATAGTAATGTACATGAAGTAAATCATAATTATCATGCTAAAATTAGTATAATGTACGTACACAAATATGTGGTTATGTTGGAACGAACTTTTAGGAATATGTGATGCTTTAGCGATTCTTAAAATGCCTGGCTTGTCTTGTATAATCATAATGATGAAAAGGAATACAATTTACCTTTCTTCTTAAAATTGTCCAAGTTAAGGTCTAATGAAGTCATGGGAAAGTTCACAATATATTGATCCATCACCGTTACACAATAAATGCACGAATAAATCATAATGGAGTTTGGGCCGTGCATGGTTTCCGCTTTGGCACGAGCTGTCGTACCATTTCGTGCCATTACCGAGAAACACTCGTGGCAACATGTGGGAGGATGCCTGTTATGGCGTGAAATTCGTGACAAAATTTTCAACGTGTTCAGAATTTTGGCATGACTTTAAATGTTTTAAATGAATCTTTCGAGAACGTTTCGCAAACGAGTCTTCCAGCTTGTGTACATAATGTGCGACAGTGCCGAAGACAAGTGATGGAAGCAAACATGTTTCAGTTGAAATAGGCGCGGTCACACTGACAAAAGATCGAGAAGTTTAAGGAGATCTTTGCCAGTCATCAATCTTTTGCCAGTCGTTAAGAAGAAGAAGAAGAAGAAGAAGAAGAAGAAGAAGAAGAAGAAGAAGAAGAAGAAGAAGAAGAAGAACAACAACAACAACAGCAACAACAACAACAAGAACATGAAATAGCAATGCAAGTAAATACGGCAAGAAATCATATCTCTCTTGCCAGTAGTAGATAAACGTTAGGAGATTACGTGAGAAATGATTATAAGCATAATCATTACTTTTGCAAATCTGTTTTCTTATAAGTATAGTATCTGTTTAAAATTTCTTTCGGTTTACCAGGGCGACAAAGAAGCAGTCGAATATCGGTGGATGGTGACAAAGGAACAGGACCTTCATCGGAAAATGGGATAGCGGTAAAATACTTTACTTTTCATGTCTTATTTTTCTGAATATCTTTTTCTTTTTAATTGCCGTATTTTCTCCATAATCCATTCATCATCCTTTGTGGTTTCGAAAATTCCTGATTTTCTGATATTATATGATATGACATCTTATATAACATATGTATGTATGTATACGTATATGTATGTGTATATTATATATATATATATATATATATATATATATATATATATACATATTCTTTTTCTTCTCCATCAAACTTACTTGCAGACTGATCCTTACGTGTATGATGAATGTTTTCATCTTTTACGTTTATCTTACAATATTTCATTGTTATGTGAATCCCTATTTATGATGTTATAAGCACTATATAGGCCTACTTTACGAGGGGCACGCACCATGTTCTAACTCAACTCTTTTTTCTTTGTTCTAATGACTTTGTACATAATCACGTTTGTTTGTGTCTTTTTACGTTACTGCTGAAATTATGAATAAATTGCGTTTGATTGAATAGGTATAGTTGAATGATACAATGTTGATAATGAGAAACATAACAAAATAAGTAGCAAAGATAGTGAAATATATATATATATATATATATATATATATATATATATATATATATAATTTTACCAAGAAAATTGGTAAACATGATAGTCATCTTATAGTTGATAATCATCCACATTAGCATTATAAAAACTGCTATAAATTTAAGACGTCGGAAACTTGTCATATACAAACCCTTTTAATATCAAGGTAATTTTGCAGGTCCCAACTTCCGGTATATATATTCCTTTGTTTTGTAAACCGATGAAGCAAGAACCCCGTTGTTTAAGTAATTGTCATAATTTTTATAGTTCTCGCTATGACGAGGTTTTTACAACAATGGCAAATAATAGGTTCAAGCGGAGCTCCTCCTCACCCCCCCCCCCCCCCACCCAATGTATCCGTCCAGTGAGATCTATCCATGCCGCGTGAAACGTCATGTCTATGGACGTCCATTCAACGCAGGCTTTAGATACGAGATCTTGAGGTTTATAGCCATTTATCTTTGAAAAAATGATATCAAGAATTTCATCAGTGATGTATGGATGTTATATTTTTTTTAATAATTTTTAAAAATCATTTTGGAAATCTTTATCAACAGAATCTGGTAGAGAAATTCAATCAGCATCCAGCGACAAACACCAGCAGTGTCGAGCTACGAGGGACAGCATCGGTCACAGCTGAAATATGGAATGTCACAGATACGATTGCCCCAAGTTCTACCCAACAGTCTGTGACCTCATCTTCGGGAGGTGTAATTAGTGCGCCCCTGGCGCCGCAGACAACTAGAACGCCCCCAGACTACGTCCTCCCGACGTCCGATAGACCGAAGAGTAATTCGAGGAAAGCCTTGGACAGTCTGACCGCGATGACGCAGGCAATCGAAACGACCTCGGAGAGTTTGCCCATGATGCGGGGGATGGCCGCTGACCGTGACAGGTTACCAACACCTCCCAGCGGACGACAAGTTACCCATTTCGGTGATTACAAATGGAGCGTGCGACCTGAAGACGAAAAAATCTACGACATTCCGCTAGTGACAACGAGAGCAGCTGGGAGCTTACCCGCATCGTCTCATGGCAAACGAGAGAGAACAAGCGGGCCGACTGAAATGCACAGTCACACCTACGCCAATCTCCCCAAGTTGCTATCGTTATCTTACCCGAGACGAGGTAATTGGTCAAAGCACAATCCAGCAGCGGCACCGCAACATTTCTAAGCTCCTAAATTTTGACAGATGAGGTTCTAAGAAGAATATTATCATTCCAGTGACCTGTATACATCATGAACTAGCATATCAAATGAATGTGACTAAAACCCGCCCTTTTGAAGGGTTGCCATGGCAGCGGCTAGCCCTCTTATTTATTTTGTTCACATTCTTACAGGCAATAAGACGTTTTGAACAAAAACAGCTGGATAGAATTAGAAACATATTACCTGTTGTAAGACCCCTTAAGTCTACTTACACCTATTCGTCGGCCTTCTTGACAGCGTATCTCAGACAGCCCGCGGTGGCACCCTTCAGATGAAAATCCAGTTCTTTTAAACTTCTACCAGACAGTCCATTGCTATAGGCCTTCTCGTTTCTTCCAGAACCTTCTAGAAAAACTGATCAAATTTCAGTGGATTCCCGCCAACTATATTCAAAGGGTCATATTCGCGTGTTGTTAATTTCGCGGTTGCGAGGGTTGATCTAACTGGACTTTGTTATTTGCGCGTTGTTATTTTCGCGTGTTGTTATTTTCGCGGTTCAAAAGTGATTCGCGAAATTCGCGAAAGTAAAACCACCGCGAAAATTTCAGCTCGTACTTCACTAGACACTCTATTTTTTTTCTTTCCAAGAGATAATGATTATGCCACAGTGAACACCATGAGCCAACTTTCATTCAAAGGGAGCTTTAGATTTTCGCGACGAAGACGTTCAGAGGAAAAAAACAAACAACCAGTTCTGAGCATACGCAAAATTGCTTATCAAAATCGATCTATTTGTAACTCGCGTCGTCTGAGTTGTCACTACGCGTTCTGGGCTAATTTTACGTCCGCTCAATTAATTCATGACGCAGAGAGCTACTAGTACTTAATCATGTTGATGCACTGTTTGTATGAGCGTCATTTATTTTTTATTCATTATTATTATTTTTTTAATAGGATGCGTCTCCGCATAATCTCAGCTACTTTTCAGCACTCCGTAGGGAAGGCCCAGGGGGAGAACGGCCAACGCAATAATCGTCGTCGTCTCAAACGTCCACGTCGCAAATTTAAAGTTCCCTAATAACTTATTGAATCCATTAGGCATGGCTTGACATCAGATGGTGGTCCGGTAGCCGGGACACTAAAAATTGGTATCCTGGATCCACCTTCACCTCCTGGTGGCCCAGTCGTACTTTAAAACTTGTAGCACGTACTTGTAATCAATTTTGTCTCACTTGTTTTGCAACTCTATGATCATGTAAGAAATAACTATTCGTTTAAAATCTCCCATGTATTAGGTTTGTTTCATGTTTGACTGTGAAAAGAGCATGGAAACATCAGTTGAATTCAGTCAAATTTAAGATTCAAGGATTTGGACGTGTTGGATTCTTGAATTCTAACATTTGGCCTAGGGTTGTCTTTGCTTTGAATAAGTAAAATTCTCACAAAAAATGCGGAGACTTCTGTATTTTGATTGTCATTAACATGATTACAATTATCATGATTATCGTATGTTGCTATCATTATTTCTGTATACTTCCACAATTATATGTAATCAATATTGCTATTAACGTTACTATCACTAGTAGTGCTACTATCAGTGTTAATATTTTTTATTGCGAATTTTGCATTATCACTATTATCAGTGGTGCAGTGAACAAAAACTTTTTCGGGGGTGGGGGGGGGGGGGGGGGGGGGGGTTGGGGGTGTAGGGACAAAAATCCCCGTCATGGTGAGTAGCTCCAGTGTAATAATTATTTAAGTTGTAAATCGTCAGATCATATCAAATATAATACCTTGGCTTACTCTGGTAAAAAGAAATCATGCTTCAAAATACGCATTTTTTTTTTTTTGTGGTCGGAAATCCATGTTGGTTTGGATATGTGGGTGTGGGTGTGTGTGTGTGTGTGCGCGCGCACGCGTTTTTTAATCTGTTATTCATTTATTTGGGACTATTTTGTTTAAAAAAAAATTGTCACGCATACGAGCGTGAGAACGACTGTTCAGGAGTGAGTCCTGCGCATAATGCGTGAGACTTTGTAGATAGGTGAGCCATTAAATGTTCTTCAAACTTTGAGGATCGAGACGAAAGGCTCCCTCTTCATCCCAAGCCAAAGCGACGAGTCGTAACCATGGAAACCTCCTCCTCCTATCTGCCTCTGTCTATCTTCTGGTTGTGCTGCTCTTATTCGTACTGATGTCTTATTCTATACTCTCCATTCTCATTCTGTGTTACTGATCAAATATAATAGGGCCTATATCAATCAAGTGTTTAATGATACATGGATATCACGGGACTTGCTAAAACCGAAACTTCACGTTACACGACCACCCACCAAACTAGGATGGATAATTTACAGAATAGCGAATTACAAGTGAAAAAAGAGCTTTACTTATTTCCCACTTTGTACGTTGCATAGTGAATACACGTTAATATGTCTTTATCTGTGTGTGTGTGTGTGTGTGTGTGCGCGCGCGCGTTTTGAAGGGAAGGTATACAGTATAGTATTGGTTGAGGTAAGGATTCAGCCACCGCTTTAAACCACTTTATGAAATGCTACACTGCATACCTAATGATCAAGAGGAATTCAAAGTTCATTTGATGAAAACTTGTTTTGAAATGGCGGAGATATCCAAAAACAAATTGAAACAAAGCAAGCCTAATGAAAGGTGGGTCCCACCTTAAGTCCATCTATGATGATGCTGAATGATTATATTATACAATAAAATGCATTTTCTTTTTCTTTCTGGCTGTTGAATGGAAGCAAGAACGCGAACAACCAACATAGCTTTACAGCATAATTATGCAAAGACACACACACGCACACACGCACACACACACACACGCACACACACACAACACACGCACACACACACACACACACACACACACACACACACACACACACAACACACGCGCATATGCCTAATTCTTGTCTCCTTGCACACATTTCTTTCAGGCCTCGCCACACAACAGCGTATCGAGCTAACGAAAGCTCGATGAATTCAAAATTTGAAGATAAAAAATTGTACGTTCGCATCCGTTGCTAATACATCAAACATATTACGAACTATTTTAGTATTAGCGACAGATGCGAACGTATCTTCAAATTTAGAATTTGTCGGGCATTCGTTGGCTCGATACGCTCTAGTGTGACGGGGACGAAAGGAGAAAAATTACTTCTCATAAACAAACATTTTGTGATGAAAGAGTGGCGCAAACAATAGTCAAGACACAAGCAAGGCGCGTTTCAATTTCGTTTTAAAATCCGTTCGTATTTCCTAACAAAGCACTACCATTTTGGAAACATCCATTGTAATAATATTCACAATTATAATAATAATAATACAAATAGGAAAACTTCTTACAGTGATACCCAAATATTAACTTGCAAATACATTTATACAACATTTTCCTCTACATTCTCAGTCACACAAGAGGTCTCAACAAAGCACCCGTGGAGACATTTCAAACGTGTTTCGCTGTCTCACAGGTGAGCATTATAGATCGTGAATAATAAAAACGCAACTGAGTGAGGAATTAAACAAGAAAACACGGAAGTGTTTAAAAAACAGTTGTGTGAACCAGTACTTACGAGGCTGCTAAATGAACATAAACTATTGGAATGATACTAACGCTTGTGAAATGTCACACAAGTTTTATCATCGGCACGAACTTTCATGAACGACAATACCGTATCAATACGCCTTGGTGAGCCCGATACAATCGTTGCAATGAACTTTCAATGTACCCAGAAATGTACACCTCGTCAGATGAATGACCATGCCAAAGGAGGGGGTAACACAGAAACAAGATTTACACAATGCTGACATATTGAAATATTGGTCCGGTAATATTGCCAAGATATATTGCAGTCGCTGTCTGTACACGTAAATTTATTTCTTTTTCGGTTTCGTGTGTAACAAGACTTCTTCTTGTTCTATATAACCTCTGCTCAGTGTTAAAAACTCGATACTCGGGTCGTGGGGTCTTAAAAAATGATAGATTTATACCGGGAACCTGTCGCAGGTTATGTGAACAGGAAAAGAACATCAACACTTTAGTAGGAGTCTACTGTCTTGTCCTAAGTTTGATTATCAAAGAGATCCACAAAGGATTGCTTTCAATTGTTTAAAGGCTTGAACATACACCTGAATGAAACAGAAACAAGTATGTTGGAAAAAAGCGTTTCGTATCAACAAACACCTGACACTGATTGCAGGGGCGGATCAAGGAATTCTGTAAAGGGGGGGGGGGGGGGGGGGGGGGCCTTTACAAAATTAAAAGGGGGGGCATGTGCCCCCCCCATTTTTTCTTTTTAATTCTTTTGTTTTAACAAAAAATTAAGAGGGGGTGCCTGGTGTGCCCATGCCTGGATCCGTCACTGGATTGTACAAGCTGAAAAGTATCAATCACTTTATCCTTCTTGAACGCGTCCAGAGTTCTCCCAAATCTGCTGCAGCAGTAAAGACGCATGCTGCTTTGTCAGGTAAATACTATGATAGTGCCATAGAGGGTTGTCCAACAATGCTGCAATGTCAACTGTAAAGCTTGTGGGTTGTAGGCTTCAGATGGCGCTCTGCATAGCATTTAATGTGAGCCGTGACAACATCGTAAATGAAAATGTGACCAAGGATTCATGACCTGTTACTTCTTCTTCTTTCAATAAAGTACAGCCCAACATGTTGTGATATGGCCACAAGAAATAGTCATGGTTCATGCATGCACATCTCAGTTTAATTCATGAGACTCTACACACGATAGGATGGGAGCACGCGATTGCGTGCATCAGACAAAAACAAAAACAAACAAAGAAAACCACACACACACACACACACACACACACATAAGCATTTAAACACATTGAGATATTCCGCTTTAAATTTCACGAAAATAACGGTCACAGAGCAAAATGTTTCAAGTGTCCTTTTTGGAAATCAGCCCATGAATATTTTGGACTGGCCCTACTTGGATTAAGCTCATGCATAAGTGTCCAAGCCAGTGAAACCTCTCTTGTAGTAGCACTTCAAACCCTGTCCGTCACATCCCCCATCCCCCCAAAAGAGAAAAATTACAAATAACATTTTTCAAAGCAGCATCATATGAATGGATATGAGTCATGAAGAGAACTATGCAGGTCTGGAGCAGACAAGGAAATGTCAAACTAGAAATGTGACTTCCTCATCAGGGCACTTAGCCTAGTCACAATCACTTTGGGTGAGGATGAAAAACCCTGACGATATAAATGTGTGTTTCCATACAACAGTCTTTCATCAGTCATACTTTTTACTTTTCGTTTCTCTCATTTCAAGTGTTTTTAAAGTTCACGGCAAAAGGGACGAGATGACACACTACAAAATAAAAACCATGAAAATTACCTCATTATATCAGGAAACTCACTGTATCAGGGTACAATTTAAGCAAAGAAATATAGAGTGTTGGGATCTGCAAAAATCACCTTGTTATACAAGGGTTTTGTTATTTCTGACCTCTCTAAAATGAAATTAAACTGAAAATTAACTTTTGAAATAACTGGATTTGAAACAGAATGAAGCACAGACTGTAGTTGAATTCCTAAATATGCAAGCTGCTTCTGCTCATTCTTGATAACGACTGTAAATACCCACGAATGATGCAAAGAACAGTGATTCACACCACAAGCTGCGTCACAAACATGGGCCCTGAAGTGTATCTCAACCACTGATCTCTATATGAAGTGTCTGGATGTCTCACTGGCAAATCGCTTTGAAGCCACTTCATCGCCATCTTACCACGCACATCGCCCATTCACTTTGTGTATGGAGCTCACAACATCACATGATCTTGGTGACAGTCTCTTCTGGAAAATGTGTGCGAATTCTCGATAACAGAGTGTGCCTGGTATCAAACATGGCGGTGGTGCGGCAGCTTCAATTGTTTGTACAGCATGAAAAGGCTAATGGGAAATCTAGATCCAACCTTAGATAGAGATCAGTGATCTAAACAGGGTTACAACAAGGTGCAAACTAGCCCAGTATAACAATGTATGACACATACAAAGTTATACACAAAAACAATACTTTTGCCCATGGCACATACAATGTATTATGCTTTTTGTATGCACTTATAAGTGAGTAAATTATAGCACTTGGGCAAACATTTTATCACACCATTACAGTGAATGTGGTCGTGAAAGTGGAGTCAAAGTTAGCAAGAGGCATAAAGCGAAGCCAATAAAACAAACAAAACCAAAAGAAAACCCAGAATACTTGAAAAATAATGTTTAAGGATTCTTCCTTGTCTATTTATCAAGAGGTTCAGGGAAGAGGACTGCTCCAAAACAAAACTGTTTAACAGATAAAAAAAAGAGTCATGCATATGCTCTTTCTTTAAATACAATCATTCGCAGAAACTGACTGCAAATGTACTTGCAATGTTAAGTCTCACTTTCATTTACTATTGGGTAAGTTTTCAAGGGATTCTATTCATCAAGGTTTCATACAGCTTGTAAATAATTACTTTCCTTTAGGGCTTGCTACACAAATCACCAGCATAATTTGCCTGCCTTGATCTGAACATGTTGAATTGCAAAGAAGATGATAAGGTCCCTCCTGTACTGACAAACCTTCCCAATGAATTTCATTGCAAATGTGAAATTTCCAAAATTTCCATAATTCCATTGCAAATGTGAAGATATTTTCCATTTAGAAATCAAATTTCAGCATCATAACACTTCCTTGGGCTTGAGTCTGTTTTACAAAAAACCCAAAACAAAACAAAAACTTGCAAAGGCTTTTTCCACATAAATGTATGCTTGTTTGTTTGGCATAAAAATAAAACATGTCATTCTATTTTGCCTTCTCAGACTATTATCCTTCCATCAAAGGCAGCAAATACAGAATCACACTCCATTCGTAATGATGTAAGGTGCTAATACAGTATCATAAAAGTACATGGATTTTAATTACAGGTCATGTCAGTATTGAAATTTCATGAAAAATCGAGGACAGTTAAGAGGTGAATTATGAACATATTGATATTTCAATTATACCAACAAAATTATTGTTAATGATATGAGTAAAGTATTTTGCAGAAGTTAAGATAACGATAATAACAACAGTAATAATAACAATAATAATAACAATAATAATAACAATGCAGGTAATAGAATAACAATAATAACAATAATACTAGTAATAACAACGATACAGAAAACAATAATAAAAATAGAAATAATGATGATAATAAAAGTACTAACAATTAAACAATTAAGGATTGAAATAATAAAATTTCAGGTTAAGATATGTGCAGAAGAGAGAAATATTTTCAGAGACAATTAGAGGTCACCATCATGAAAGAAACTGACTTTTCACCACCTCTACAACTGGGCCCTGTTTAATTAACATTGGAACGATCTTGAGCCAGACACTGAGCATCATCACTACACTCACCACATGCAAACAGAGAGACTCTCATACTCAAATGGACATGAAGGGTAGTCACCTAGTCTTTTCATCTCTTTTTTTTTTTTTTTTTGGGGGGGGGGGGGGGAAGAGAACTGAAAGGATTAGTAAATCTAATCCAGATACTAACCATGTATGTGCCTAGGCCCATACCACACAAGAACCTGGTGGACTGTGTATTAAGTCTATGAGGATTTCAGAATTCATTACCCCTAATCCCACCGGGTTTTTTGAGGGACTTGAAACCACCGGAGGGGCTTTTGGCCCCCCCTTCAGATCTCGGTCGTGAATCGCGCAATCCTTGCAAAAATTTGCACTAAGGTAGAGGCCAATGTAATCTACAAGACTCTATAGTTAGATTTTTCAAATTTTTATCTATGTATTTTATATTAATTAATTTATGCTAATCTATGCAAAAATAATTTTTTTGCCTACAAATAAAAAAATAAAGCTCCAAGACTTCTAATTTTTGGAGAACATATTCTTTTCAATATCCTCAACAATAACATTGAAGCAAAAATTCGGCTTCTTAATGATTTCTTATGTATTTCTTTTTTAACGTTTTGTTTTTGTTGTTTTTTCATCAAAATTTGTCGCAGAAACTATTTAAGGCATAATCAGGCTAAAATAAATCATTATCAGTCATTGAAAGTAAAAATATTTATTTTCATATGAATCAATTGCAAAAAAACAATTTACATTGGATTTGTACACAAAATCATGTTTTTGAGCTATTTTTGGGTCGACAAATTTTTTTCAAAGGGGCGTGGCTCCAAAAATGGTATGCCCGGGAGCAACAAATTTGGTCTCATAAGTTGCGCGATACTTGAAAGAAAAGAGTCATAAAATGTCGCAGCGAGAGCATCACGCGTTGCAGAATAATCACGCAAAACGTCGAGGGGGGGGGGGCCAAAATACCCCCCCCCCCCTCCCCGGTGGGAATAGGGTTAAGGAACGGGATAACTTTCCAACCTTACTCATCAGCATTCACTAACTGTATGAGGCCATCCAAAATAGACCTATGGGTACGAGAACCTGTCTAGCTGTGAAGTTAGCGTGCCCACTCAGATGTAGTAATGTGCCTTTAGAGTGTAATGACAATGCAACTGTTACACAATGGGGATTAGGGAGATTAGGTATGAAATGTAACTACATGTATATTCATTTACAATATGGTGTCCAGACATCTGTGCTAATTGGCAAAGGAAGCACTCCAGTGTGCTTGATAATCAACAAACAAAGCATAGAAAGAGATTAACTCTTACAAATTAGAAAATTTAGCAGACAGCCTGAATTTCAGTCCTAAATGTAAGAAAACTTCCCTTACCTGTACTTTGCCCTTATTCTAGAGGAAAATGGGTTTGGACCTACACTGGGTTGGTGTGGGAAACAATTCTATGGTAATTCATGGCCTAGCTTCAGCAAATCAATCTGTTCTCTGAAGGGGACGACTTCATGAAGTGAGCGACTCGCATTCCCTATTGTTTATCATCCAGTTTGAATATCCTGGCATGCCTTGCTGGAGTAAATACACAAAATGCTTTATCACGTAAGAATGAAAGGTAACGAGCATCATCATTACAAATCACATAGAATTCAAAAACTGAAAAATTCAAAATAAATAGTTTGTGCACTTTGGAGGAGTGAAGAAAGTATAAGAAATACTGTTACATTAGAGGGAGCACTAAATATGACTCTGAAAAAAAACCCAAAACAAACATGTGGGTGAAACCAGCACATTCACCTTCCAAACATTTCTATTTCATTTCCATTTCAACATGAGAGAGAGTGTGTGTGTGTGAAGAAGAAAAGTTTAAGTATCTTACAAATGTCACATTTCGAACAGCTTCAAAGGAAGGAGAGAATGCTGCTGGAATCCCACAGCCATATACAGTTCACTCTGTGAAGAGAGTCCATAAAATGGTCGCCGTGGTTACACGGGTTCGCAGATGGGCGGGGTCCACTTGAGAGAGTTGATGTCGATCCCCTTCTGACCGTTCCGCTCCTTTTCCCGGGCCAGGTACTCGTCGATGAGGTCCTGTCGCTTGAGGACCAAGTGTTTGCCCTTCCAGTATTTGAGCATGGACATGGACTGCAACGTGCTGACGATGTCGTATGGGTTAATGGCCGTCTCCTGACTGATATCTGGTAGGAAAAGAAAGAAAGGATGCTGTGAGATGAGGTCAAAGGTCACACAGGGTCTGGTCAGAAAACAGATTTGACAATGCTGTGGAGTGAGTGATTATGATGACATTTCAGTTTCAGTCGTTTCGACATTCAGTTCTGTTGGCTAATGAGCCTAAATAGTTATGCAGAGGTGATAAACAACCCAGTTCCTTCATAATCAAAAAGGTGGTTGACCGAGACAAATCGTTTAGTTGGAATCTGAACTTGCAATTTGATATCAGCTTGTTAGAAAAGATGGTGAGGATTGTTTTGACAGACAATTTGCCCGGAGGTTCATAACAACAGCAGCAGAGTAAGAATTCAGTATTCTTTATAGTAATCTCTTTATGGTGAATGTAAATTTCAATACACCTGAGATTATTAGCTCAAGGCAGGGCTATGTCCATCAGAAAACAAAACACAGCAAGAGTTCAAGAACAACTTATTGACAATCACAATGTGGGATTCAATATTCTGCTTGGGCATGATTTGATCATCATGCGCCCGTTACATTCTACCGACCTACATCTGCACAGGGAGGGCACTTCTGGAATAAATGTTGTGTACTAGAATCAAAATAATTTTATACTATTGATCACTAAATACCTCAAAGCAACTCATTGTCCTGGCAAATCATGTCAGCCAGTTAAGTTTCTTGGTGTAGCCTTTCGATACATTGCAAGCAAATAACAAATGTTCCATGTTTTAGCTTCAAATATGACTAAAGGTTAAATTTTAGTTCATGTATAATAGAATTGCTTTGCAAAAATCCACGTTAGCTTGCATTCATCAATGGATGCGCATCGTAAATTTATACAGTCAGAATTTGCAGTGCCTACATGAATTTCGGGCAGAGGGTTCAACAGCTTTTGCATCACAATGCCTACAAAACAGCAGACCAACGACATGACAAACAGCGTGTGTTGTGTGTGTACCTTTGATGGAAATCTCCTTTGCGTCAAGCTTGTGGAGATACTTGAGAAGAACCCCTTTCCAGTAGCTCCGGTAGCTGATGAGGCCCAGGTCTGAAAGGGGCTTCTCTGGGGAGCCAATCTTCTCCTCCCGCTTGGATAGCAGGTAACCTGGAGACAGAGTGGATAAGACACAGAATTTGGGTCAAAGGGACTGTAGAGTACTGGTTGAGGTGAGGATTCAGGTTTATAACATTCCTACGTAAGATAATGAGAAACCTCTTATGAAATATGAAAGAGCATGTAATTTTAACCCTAAAAAGGCTGGAGGGGGGTGGGGGGGGGGGTTTGAATCAACCCCTCCTTCAACATTTTTCTACTACGACTACTCTGCCGTGCGAAATTTTTTGACTGCGCCGTTCGCTGACTTTTTACTTTCAAGTCTCGCGCATCTTTTGACACCATTTTCGTGAAAATCGCGCATACCGTTACAACACTGCATGATGTTTTGTACATGCCTGTCAGACCGAAAATGGCTCAAAAACGTGATTTTGTGTATAAAGTCTATGCAAATGGAGTTTCTCTTCTTATTCATAAAGATATGATTATTTTCACTTTCATAAGCTGAAATTAATCAATTTTAGCATAATCATGCTTGAAATAGGTTGTCATAAATTTTGCGAAAAAAAAATGATAAAACAAAAGGTCGAAAAAACAAAGAAATACATAAGAAATTCATAAAACAATAAAATACATAAGAAATTGATTTTGATACCAAATTTTTTTATCAAGTGCACTGTTAGGAATGCTACAAAGAATGTTTTCACCAAAAATTAGGATTCTAGGAGCTTTAATTTCTGATTTAGAGCAAAATGTATGATTTTATGCATATATTAGCATAATTAATTATGACAAAAATTTTCATTTCTTTTTGTATAGCTTGGTAGAATACGCCACAGGTAATGCACGTGCCAAATTTCATGGTGATTGCGCGATCGATGGCCGAGATCTGGGGGGGTTTAATCAACCCCTCCCCGGCCACAGAACACCCAAAAAAACCCGGCCTGGTTAGGGTTAACCCTAAAAAGACTGGGGGGGGGGCCTAAAAGGCCCCCCTCCCTCGACATTTTGCGCGATTACTCTGCAACGCGCAATGCTCTCTCCGCGATGCTCTATGACTTTTTTCTTTCGAGTTTCCCGCACATTTTGACACCAAATTTGTGACGCCCGGGGGTACGGTTCTGAAGTTACATAACTTTTTGTACATACACGTGAGGCCGAAAATGGCTCAAAAATGTGATTTTGCATACAAAGTCAATGCAAATTGAGTTTTTCCACATGGTTCATATAAATATGCTTATTTTTACTCTCAACGGCTAAAATTAATTTGTTTTAGGAGTATTATGCTTCAAAAAGGGTCTGCCACAAATTTTGTAAAAAAAAAACAAGAAAAACAAAAGGTCGAAAAAACAAAGAAATACATAAGAAATTCATAAAACAATAAAATAAATAAGAAGTTAATTTTGATACCGAATTTTTTTTCAAGTGCATTTGCTCAGAATGCCACAAAGAATAATTAGACCAAAAATGAGCACTTTTCGAGCTTTATTTACTGATTTAGATCAAAGAGTCTGATTTCTTGCATAAATTAGCATAATTAATCAAAATAAAATAAAAGAAGACTATTCTGTAAAATTTAAATATACGATCTTATAGATTACATCGCACACTACCATTGTGCAAATTTCCGCGGCGATCGCACGATCCAAGATCCGAGATCTTAAGGGGGGCCCTTTAGGCCCCCCCCCCCCCCCCAGTCTTTCGAGCTACCAAAATAGCCCAGTCTTTTTATGGTTAAGAAGGATTCAACATTTATTGGATGAAAATTGGTTTTCAAATGGCCGAGATATCCAAATAAGTGATAATAATGAAAGGCGACAGGCCACGCCTTTTATTAGGATCTCTTTGTTTCACCTCGTTTTGGGATATCTCAGCCACTTCAAACCCGATTTTCATCAAATAAACTTTTGATACCCCTTAGAATTGCATGCTCTTTGACATCTCGTAGAGTGGTTTCTGAATATCTCGCAAAACGTTAAAAGCTAAATCCTCACCTCAACCAGAACTGTACAGCCCCTTTAATACAAGGGAATAGTGTTATAAGAAGGACCTGAAGAAGAAAACTGTGATAATAAATCATAATTCTCTCTAAATCAGGGTACAAAAACAGAGCGATATGAAGAGTTGGGACCTGGAAGATCACCTTGTCATACATAAGAGGGTTTTCTAACATCCGACCTCTTAATAACAAGGTTCCACGGACTAGGCAGAGTGATATAGACCCAAAGAGGTTTACTCTCTATTTCTTTGTTTCTGAGAAGGGTGCCCCCGTGAGGATGAAGGCACTATTCTGTGTCAAGTTTAGAAATGTACATGACCTAGAGTGGAACCAAAATACTACACTAACTCATCTAGAGAATGCTGCAGTTGCTGATATGGAAGAAAGTTCTAAAATGTGATGCTGTGTATGTGAACATGAAAAATCCATCCCCCAACAGACGAGCGGGACTCCCGACACAACCTTTCACCAAAATACAAGTCGATGCTCACTAAAATTCTGCAACATCTAAAAAAATGAAGGAAGTAACATTGCCCATTCACCCATTATGGGTAAATCCTCGCCAGCCAGTCAGAGCAGAAGAATTGAATCTCATGATTCATGAATTTGTTCACTCGTGTCCTTCACAAGCAAGTCCAGTCAAACAGCTTTAATTGCGTATTAGTTTCATACTACCTTGATGAATTCTTAGGACACTCTTTAGGACTTTTACTGTCTGTAAGTGCTCTAAAAACGGTGAGCTGGCAGAGACGAAGTGAAGTAAACTTACTGAAGTCTATGAGCATCTTGCCGTATCCCTGTCTCATGTACTGGGGCAATGTCAGTATACAGGATACGTTGTAGTTCAGGAAAGAGTTTTTCTCCTGGGGATGAGAAAAGAAACATGTATACTTTATTTTGACATATTTATGATATGCATATTGTTGCTTTCTATCAGCATGTTTTGCACATTTCTTTTTAAAATGGAAATGAATAAATGAAATGAAAACACACAACAGGCATAAAGTCATGAAATAAAGTGAATACTACAGGAGAAGAAATTGTGGAAAGCAGAGATTCTTAAATAAAAAGAATGTCTAAAGTAAGTATATTTCTTGTACAGTAACATACACCTCACAGCACATGGTATATGAATAACCAGCAGCTGATGAAAGATCGGTAATCTTGACAACATACTCCATGTGATATATCCCTTGGATCACAAGGCATTATCAAAAACTTATTATAAGAATTGGAGAGACATTTTCCTAGTCCTGATGTATTTCGAATATGAAAAGAAAAATAATATATACACCCCAAAACACACACTTAAGGTATATACACCTATATGAATGTGGCCACAAGCCAAAACTTCAATCACTCATACAGCTGTTACACACACACACAAACACACACATGAACAACACAGGAAAAATGTAAAAACATACTGAATGAAATGTCTCTTGTGTAGAACAAGGAATCATGACCACTACCAAACACATTTCTGCTAGGTAGTGAGCTCATGCATGTCATGCTCCACCAATAGAGGGCGCTGTTGCTCACCTTGGAGAAGTAACCCAGGATGTGGCACCCCGAGGAGTCATTCTCTGTCATGATGTAGAAGAGGAAGGGCTCGACGTCGTAGTACAACGTCTTGTGGTCCAGGAACAGCTTGGCCAGTAAACACAGGTTCTGGCAGTAGATCTATCCAAGAAAGGGTATATTATGAAAAAAGATACATACATGCATATGTAAAGAGAGATTGATAAAGTGGTAGATAGATAGATTGAATGATAGACAGATGATAAATAGGTAGATAGATATATGATAGACAATAAAATGGATGAATAAAGATAGTGGTTCATATATGGAAGAAAGAGAGATAGATAAGGAAAGTGGCAAATATTTGGAAGGAAAGATGCACAGATTATAGAAAGAGAAATAGACTTAAAGATACAAAGAGAGATAAAAGATACTGGTACAGTCAAACCTGTCTATAGTGGCCACCCAGGAGAGATGAAAAAAAGTGGCTGCTATAGATAGGTTCTTCAACACGCTTTTTCTCTTAGAGGGAATTGTTTTCAGTGGTCGTATACAACTAAAATTAAAACGCGTGCAAAAGTTTTTCTACTCTATATGCATTGAATGTCAGTGACAATTCACAGAAATGTAATGCCGCAAAAAAGACAATCTGCTCAAACTTGCAAAAATGTCATGCTGCAAAAACATCTCTCTTTTCTAGAATTTGGTTCATAAATCCTTAAAACTGACCAAGTCGTGACGACTAAGGTTGGAACAACAAAAAAGTGGCCTCTCCGCTAGGGTTAACTATGGGTGTTTCCACATGGCAGCAAAGTGCATCATTAGAGTGCTGAATTCTAGTTACGTATCTCAGACCGATTATTTGAGTGATGCAGTTTGACCATGTGTATGCAAAATTGCGTAATTTGAAATGCGCAATTCAAATGACAGAGCCAAGTTGTTTTCTAGTGACGCTATTCACGAATGACGGAGTAAAAAATGCCTTGTGTACACTTTGTGCCTAGAAAGATAGCTACAGCTCCTCTCATAGTTGGGAAATGTAAAACCGCAGAAATCGCTAGTCCTTCCTATCATCTGAACGGACGGCAATTCTTGTGTCACTACAATTCAGCATCACACTTCAGAATTCAAATGACGCACTCTGCTGCCGTGTGAAAACAGTCTTTCCCACACCACTGTGCTCACCTTGTTTTTCTTGCCGTCCACCTCAAACACTGAGTTGATGCCCTTGCGGTAGATCTCATCCCCCGGCGGATGCCTCCAAATGCACTTGGCCAGGTGACGTCGGAGGATGGTGGAGCTGCGCATGTACTTGAGACAGAACTCACAGATGTAGAGCTTGGGAAGGCGAGCGTATTCCTCCGGGTAGGGTGAGGAATACCACGTATTCAGCTCAAAGCGACCAAACTCGAGCTTCTTCACCGAGCCTTCCCCTGGGTTCCCCATACCGTTCTTTTCCTGCAGATGTGTGTGTGAGTGTGAGAGTGAGTTGGTGGGGAGGGCGGAGGGGGAAACAAATAAAAATGATACGTCTGAAGTGACTCAAATTTGGTATGTTCACAGAGGAAAATTCATACCTAATGCAGATATTCCCACTTTTTTTGCTGGTAATTGCAATCCTGAGCGAGAAATTATGAGTACAATTCAGAAAAAAAGTGAATCGTTGAATGACCTACTTTCACCAAAGGATATCGGCCTGATTTCGATGACATCAGAAGTATCTTGTGCTCTTTGCCATCTAGCCCATAAAGACACTATGCAATATGCAGCGGTCAAGTGGGGTCAAACTTCTAGCATTCACTTTTGCACTTTCGGTAGTGTGGAGCTACTGTGCGGCAGGCATGGGCAGAGCAAATACATGGCAATCGCATCTCAGTCTTCCCATCTTATCATGACTATACAATTTCAAAACATTGTCATTTCATGATAGAAATGCATTTTTAGAGCTTACAAAATATTCCTTTTCCCAACACTTAACAATTATTAAGAAAATCTACAAAAGAATGGAAGTTTGGAAATAGCGATAATGCTCCATGTTTTTCTTGTACTATCAAATAAAACCTGCACTGTTCACTGGCACAGCATTGCCAACACATTGTTATGGAAATCAAATAGTGCTACCACTGTTTCAGTTTTTACAGTTTTATGTAATGGTGAGAATAATAAAATTGTTGCCAAGGGTTACCATCTCTTCCGATGCCCTCATCTGGGCCTCACGGAACATGTCCATGTCGAACTGGGAGGTGATGCCATTGAGGAGAGGCTCGCGGGATTTGTGGAACTCCTCGCGGTGCTGACGATTCTTCACCTTCTGCTCCTCACACAGCTCCTTCCGCTGCCGCCTGGCGTCCTGCACCTGGTAGCGCTTTTGCTGTTGGGCACGAGATGAGTTCTGGTGAGTGAGATGGCGAGTGAGCCGGAGGAAGGGAGGGGGAAGGTGGGGGGCATGGCAGTGGTGGGGGCGTGGCGGCCGGTGGAAAGGGAACAGGTGGTAGGAATGAGGATGGGAGTCATCAAAGTAGATTGGCAAGCATGGGGCAGATGAAGTAGTGTTAGACAATAAGTGTTGGTGAATTGAAAGAGTTTTGCAAATCATTGACAGAATGTGCATGCAGAGGTGGGGAAATGAATATAAGAGGTGATAGATTCAATACATGGCAGGTTTGATGCATCATTTGGGATAGAAGACCCACAAGAAATAAGGAATGTGGTCGTGATTAAAGACAACAGAATAAGTATGAAGTGAAGAAGGATGGTCCAAGTGAACAGAGGAGGGTGAGATAAGAGAGGTATTAAGCAGGCAAAAATTAATGGATTTGAAGATCAAATTTTACGAGATTTTTAGGTATTAATATTTTAGGAGGATTAGTATTTGTGCAGAGTGGTTCCAACAATATTAAGCACATAAATTAGTTTAGGGAGTAGATGATTTGGTGAGAGCAGAAAGATGGAGGTAACAATGTTAGGGTGATGAGTGGGATTGATATGAAGTTGAGTGGAGATGGTTGGTTATCATTCATTTGAAAGGGACATGTGAATGGATGTGATTACACGAGATTGCACAATGTTTTTTTGTTTTGTTTTTAGGAGGAGAGTAGGAGATGTTGAAGGGCATGAGTGGTGGAAGAGTAAATGATGTTTTCAAAGCATCGATGACACAAATGTTGGTTAGGTGACGAGAGCGAAGATTGCAGGTTGCCATGGAGAAAGGGGTGGAGTCAAGTCAGATGTACACAGGCCACATCATCATCAAGTATAATCAAGAAATCAATATTATGATAGCAATGATTAGTTGGCAAAAGGTCAACAGTCATGGAGAAAGCCATTGAAATGTAATGATGCACGACAACCACAACCACAAACAAAAATTTAAGATTTGGTCAAATTTGGTGCACATAAAGCATTTTGTTACAAGTGAATACACATGTAGCATTGAAAACAAAGCGATGAAGAAAGCAGTAAATATTTTGTCATTTGTTAGTCACATGCCAGAGTAATTTAATGTTGAAGATGGAGGAGAAAATGTGAGAGTGAAGGGAAAATTAATACACAGTTAATAATCATAATCAATAAATCCCTTAGATTTCAGTCAAAATCAAGGTCCCTTATCCTGCACATTGAGAATGCATGTTTCTACTTCAGTTTGGAAAAATATGACAAATGCTTTGCCATGCTTCATAATAAACAGTCTCAGCCAGGTTGATCTCCTTTTACTGTGGTGCTCATAGATTGCTGAAGGAGTTCAGGGAGTGTTCACCTTAAATCAAAAAGTTAGGATCAACTAAAAATCATGCTATGCTGTGTGTGTCTTTGATGGTATTCAGGGAATAATTTTCCAACTCAAGTTTGATTAGCAATATCAGCTGATGAACAATATTTCAGATGTTATCCTGTACACTTCTCTATGGATGAAAACTGCTACACAAAAGATAGTTTGTGTGGCAGTGGTGTAAAAATGCATAGCAAATTGTGATGCGATACCCAGAAAATTATTCCCTGGTATTCTATCTTCCTAACAAAAATGAAAATTTATGCAACTTTTTCATGCAGCCATTTATGTACAAAATAAGGTAAGTAACAAAGAAAATTGTCTGTAAATTTTGATAACAAATTTGAAGTGGATTCTGAAAACATCAAATAAAACTGAATAGGGAAACCAGGGGCAACCTATAATTTTGATTTGATTGTAACTCTTAACATTTACTTAAATTCTTTGTAAAACACCCCCAGGTTTTTGAATGAATCAATTTTTCATTGGTGTTTCTCTCTCTGCAAAACTAACATTTGCAGCAATGAAATGCACAAAGGCAGAGAATGCAACACAAAAAGATAGAACAAAAAATTCTGTAGTATAATAATTTCCAATAACACTACTGTGTATACATTAATTTTCTGTTACATTGTAGTTATCAATGAACATTGCGTGGTGTTGGAATCATTTCCAGACAAGTTCTAATTTAAGGTGCAAACAGCGAAGTCTTGTCATATTGGAGCACCTAACTGGAGCTATCTTATGGAGGACTACAAAAACCCAGCACACACATTTATATACAGACACTGACAATTTTGAAAAATGTGTTGTGTGAGTTCTTCTCACACTTTGCCATAAACCAGGGAATTTCATGCCAACAAATTTTACACAAGACCTTTAATGGACTGCATGCACAGCAAGTTCCAGTCTGTATGACCCCATAAAATGTGGGTCCATTTGCAAAGCTTTCTTCACACAGATCTTACAGTCAATGTTCATGCATGACAACTTCATACTCACCGACTGCCTGAGGGCCTTCTTTTCTTCAGCGTCCGACTCCTTCTTCTGGTTACGCCTCTTCTCCGCCCTTGCTTGACACTCTTCGGCTGTCATGTTGTGGTACAAGGGGCAGCCCCACAACGTCCGATGTTTGCTAAATTTCCCAGTAAAGTGCCCTTTAGATAAAAAAAAAGAAGAAGACAGAAATATCTCAAATTCCACCTCATTTCCTTTTCTTTTTTTTTCTTTTTTTTAAACACATGCACATTTTTTCTTAGTCAAGTGGCATTTGGACATAAAAAAAATAATTAGTACCACCTAATTTTCTTTTATTTTCACCCAAGTCTCTTTATAGACCTTCAATTACAATTCAAAACATTTGTGTATTTGGCCTTTGGATTAAATAAAAGTGCACACCTCTTTTGATAAGTTGTAACTGAATAGAAGAGCAATTACAGTTAAAATCTCTCAATTTTTTTCCAACAAAAGTGGTATTTGAATAAAAAAATAGTATTTGCAGAATCATCTTTCTTTTTTATTTGGTATGAATATCAAAATAAGTCTTTGAATAGAACATAAGTTACATTTAAAGGCATATTTCAAAGTAATGTGGCCTTTGGATAAAAACACAAACAGAATACATCATTGAAAATTCTATACTCTTTGTACAACCCCAATTTAAAATTGAAATAAAGAAGAAATTTCTCAAAGTACTAACAGGAACTAAATGGGATTTCAATCAAATATTGCACAAGAATTTGATGTAAAACATTTCTTTCTCAATGTACACACATCTGACGCAGAGTAATGCTTAATTCAAATACTAGTCACCAGACATCGCACGCCTGTCAAATTTTTCCCTGTATAAAAACATCTGTTACAGAGGAAGGTTTTGTTCGGCTGATAGCTGCAAGACAGCTGGCGCGCACTATTGTCTTTAGCATTTGCAAACATATGTTGCAGACTATGTTTTGTTGAACTTACAGATGCAAGCTATCTGGCACTGACAGGTTTGTTCACAATTTACACTGTGGAGTAGTGTGATATCATAACCATTCATTGTCATGAAACTGGTTCTAAGCAACCTCACCTGACCCCAGTGTTTATGCTTGCACCTGGTTCCAAGCCAAGCTATAATAGACTGTGACATCACCACTTTGGTACCTTATAAAATAACCATGCATCTGTTACAGAGTATAGTTCATGTCAACTGACGGACGCAAAGATGTCCACTCCATACCTAAAGAGTCGCACCCAGGCACAGGACACCTCAGTTCCACGTTGTCCGTCTTGAGCAGCTGTTGCTCAGCGATGATGCGACTTTTCCTCTTCTTGCCCGGGTCCCCGTTGCTCTCCTTGTCGCTGGGGATCTCACCATTGGTCAGCTTGCCCTCTTCCTGCCCTGCTCGCTTCCGCTTCTTTGGTCCTGGGCACATTATGTGAGATGTGTGAGGGGAGAAAGTATGGATGTAGGACTGTATGCACAGGGGTCGCATTTAACTTTTTTTTTTTGACTAGCCAGGCGGACTACTTAGAATCAATTTTGACACTGAAGCAATATTTTGGCTAGCCAGATGGACTAGTTACTTCAGAATTTTATGATTTTTAGCTAGTCCGACGTGATTTTGGGTGGCCAATGGCCAGCGGACCATTGCCAATTTCGAACCCTGATGCACATAATATCAACTGAAACATGTAAATGAATAATACACACTAATACAGAATAAAAATGCAATACAGTCAAAACTTTCTACAGCGGTCATCAAAGGGAAAAAAAAAACGGGGGGGGGGGGGGGGGGGGGGGGGGCATAATGCCCCCCCCCCTCGATGAATTCCGCGACTATTCCGGCGCGCAAATTTTTTTGACCGCGCCGCTCACTGACTTTTTACTTTCAAGTCTCGCGCAACTTTTGAGACCAAATTTATCCCGCCCGGGCATACCGTTCCGAAGCCACGCCTCTTCAAAAAATTTTCGGCAACCCCAAAATTGCAAAATTGATTTTGTATACAAAGTCAATACAAATTGTGTTTTTTCAATTAATTCATATAAAGATTCATGTTTTTAATGTTAATGGCTGAAATCAATATATTTTAGTATAATTATGCTTCAAAAAATGTGTATGACAAATTCTGCTGAAAAAAACAACAAAAACAAAGGTTCGAAAAAACAAAGAAATACATAAAAAACTGATAAAACAATAAAAAAGATAAGAAATTAATTTTGATACTGAATTTTTTTTTTACGCACAAATGTTCTGAATGTCACTAGGAATATTTACAATAAAAATCAGCATTCCATAACCTTTTACAAGCCAATTACAGACAAAAATGAGGTTTTTTGCATATATTTGCATAATTAATTAATTTGAAATAGAAAATGCAATTTTTTTGAAAATTTAACTGAACGGTCTTGTAGATAACATCCGGCTTTACGTTCATATGCGCGATCAATGGCCGAGATCTGAAGGGGGGGGGGGGGCATAATGCCCCCCCCCCCCCCAGGAATTGCAGCTCGCTAAATAGCCAGGTAAGTTAGGGTTAACATGCTTTTTCTCTCGGAGAGAATTGTTTTCAAGTGTCATATACGGCAGGTGGCTGCTATAGACAGGTGGTCACTAAGACAGGTTTGACTGTAGTAGACTTGGATTTTCCAGACAGGGTAGGTGATGAGAGATCTTTGGTGCTTATCAATAGTTGTCTGTTTGGATAGGTGAAATCAACAACAACACCAAGAAAAAAAAAGCTAACACTATAAGCAGGGAATAATTTTCAAACTCAAATTTGATTAGCAATTTCAGCTGATGAAAAATATCTTCAATGATATCCTGTACACTTTTATGTAGAAAACTGCTACACAAAAGTTAGTTTGTGTAGCAGTGGTGTAAAAATGCATAGCAAATTGCGATGCGATACCAGGAAAATTATTCCCTGATAAGGCTCCACAATGAAACAAAGAGAAATATGTAGCAGTAATAATGGTGAAATATTTCATGCCCTACATCAAGTTTGAAAATATATGACCTCAGTTCATCACATTTGTGTTTTTATTGTAAACCAAGTGAAGACTGTGGCTAGAATAAGGGGGGGGGGGGGGGGTTAACAACAAAGACACTATAATGTGAAAATAAAATAAACACTCATTTCCTGTGCCAGTTCACTCAATCATTTCAATCAAAACTATGACACAGTAATTGATTGGTTTATGGCAGAATGATTATTCATGCACTCACCTCCATTCATGGATGCTCCTGACTCGGTATCCGACTGATTGAGGTCGGCCTTGAGGGATCTCTTCTTACCCCGCTGCTTCTTGCCATTGGCCTCCTCAGTGCCCACTTCGCTGTCCGAGCTGTCTGAAGTCTTGCGGCCAGACTTGCCAGGGCTCTTCACAGGAGACTGACCACGCATCCTCATCGACATCACTGGTGCACATAATATAGAAGTCATGTCATAAAAGTCATTTATTTGTTCAGCTGGTGATACACTGTACTACAGCATGTGTGCAAAAAAGCTCTTCATTCATATAGCTGTCTTTTTATACTCAGGTTTTCAGACTAATGCTCCTATCACATGGGGATAGCTACCTTTAAAAGTAAAAATACAAAGTACAAATCAAAGGAGCTAGATGTTGCTGTGGTTGATACACAGTGTTGTACACGTGTTAGCATTAAGTTGTGTCAAACAGAGACACAAGTCAAAAGGAACATCGCAAAATGAGGTAGGAGGCTGGACAGAAGCCTAAACCACATTAGATACAAATTGTACATTTCATTGTATATTTATATTTACCCCCTTTCACTAAGCTTAGCAACAGCTTTAAAGTAATAAGGATATCTGTAATTCCAATGCATCCTCATCATCCCCC